>NW_026907987.1:257500-331650 GCF_033978785.1 Entelurus aequoreus
GGACACTCGGGTGAAGAGAGGGGCGAGCTTTCTACCGATCACCACCTGGTGAGCTGGCTCCGATGGTGGGGTAGGATCCCGGACAGACCTGGCAGGCCCAAACGCATTGTGAGAGTCTTTTGGGAATGCCTAGCAGTGTCCTGTCAGAGAGAGTTTCTTTTTCTACCTCCGGAGGAACTTTGAACATGTCACAAAGGAGGTGCTGGACATTGAGTCTGAATGGATCATGTTCCGTGCCTCTCTTGTCAAGCCAGCTGATTGGAGCTGTGGCCGCAAGGTGTTTGGTGCCTGTCGTGGCGGTAATCCTAGAACCCGCTGGTGGCCACCAGCAGTGCGGGATGCCGTCAAGCTGAAGAAAGAGCTTATCTGGTCCTTTTGGCTCATGGGACTCCAGAGGCAGCGGGCATACCGACAGGCCAAGCAGTGCCTGGGGAGTCTGTGGTGGGCTCTCCTATTTCTGGGGCTGAGGTTGCCAAGGTAGTTAAAAAGCTCCTCGGTGGCAAGGCCGCGGGGGTGGATGAGCTCCGTCCGGAGTTCCTTAAGGCTCTGGATGCTGTGGGGCTGTTTTAGTTGACAAGACTCTGCAACATCGCATGGACATCAGGGGCGGTACCTCTGGATTGGCAGACCGGGGTGGTGGTTCCTCTCTTTAAGAAGGGGAACCGGAGGGTGTGTTCCAACTATCGTAGATCACACTCCTCAGCCTTCCCGGTAAGGTCTATTCATGTGTACTGGAGAGGAGGAACCTCGGATCCAGGACGAACAGTGTGGTTTTCGTCCTGGTCGTGGAACGGTAGACCAGCTCTATACTCTCGGCAGGGTCCTTGAGTGTGCATGGGAGTTTGTCCAACCAGTCTACATGTGCTTTGTGGACTTGGAGAAGACATTCGACCGTGGCCACCCCGGGAAGTCCTGTGGGGAGTGCTCAGAGAGTATGGGGTATCGGCATGTCTGATTGTGGCGGGTCGCTCCCTGTATGATCAGTGTCAGAGCTTGGTCCGCATTGCCAGCAGTATGTCGGACCCCTTTCCAGTGAGGGTTGGACCGGAGTCCAACCCTCGTGTTGGCTGCCCTTAGTCACCAAATGTGTTCATAAATTTTATGGACAGAATTTCTAGGCGCAGTCATGGCGTTGAGGGGATCCGGTTTGGTGGCTGCAGGATTAGGTCTCTCCTTTTTGCAGATGATGTGGTCCTTATGGCTTTAACTGGCCAGGATCTTCAGCTCTCATTGGATTGGTTCGCAGCCGAGTGTGAAGCGACTGGGATGAGAATCAGCACCTCCAAGTCCGAGGTTCTCGCCCGGGAAAGGGTGGAGTGCCATTTCGAGGTTGGGCAGGAGATCTTGCCCCAAGTGGATGAGTTCAAGTACCTGGAGTCTTGTTCATGAGTGAGGAAAGAGTGGATCGTGAGATGCACAGGCTGGCGACCGAAATGAGTTTTCTCCGCTGGGTGGCGGGTCTCTCCCTTACTGTAAGAATTTTCACCGTTTAATTACAGTAACCTACTGGCAGCTAACGGTTCCAGTATAAAACTGTTTTTCTACAGCACACATACTGTGATTTATCACTACACTTTATTACTGTAAAAAGTATCACAGTACTGTGCTGTATCAAATATACGCTTCACAGCATAATACTGTCATCTGTTTAGCGGCATTACACTGTTATTTTAGTGTATCTACTGTAATATCCATTAACAGTTAATTACAGTAAAATAATTGTAAGCACTATAGACTGAGCTTTACAGTATAATGCCACTAGAAGTTAATGAGTTGAACTTTTAATTTTTCAAAATCAAAATCCCTGCAATCTGCTGGCATAAAAATGACTGGAGAAATGGCCTTGCAAGATTATGTTTTTATTAACCAATTATTTTAAAGTGCATCAAATACATTCAATGTACATTTAGAGCATTCTTCTTATTTTCAGTAAAGCATTTTAACATGTATAACATGTCCACTTAATTTCTAACTGGAGACAAAACACTGAACACGAGTCCAGTGTTTAGTTGTCGGCTACATAAAGCCCCACTCAAAGTCTGTGAGATGTTTTATAAGGGTGGCTACGTGAGGATTTACAGTTGCTGCCTTTTTCTGGACCAGCTTCCCGGTCTTCTTGGACACCACCTTTCCCTGGCTAGCCTTTGTTCCCCTCTCAGGGTTAACGCCAATGAATCGCCTAAAAAAGAGAGAAAGCATATTAGATATTCTGTTGTGATTGAAGATTACTTGTAGTCGATACAGAACCCCCCCTCACATTGTTATTTAGGAATATGCACTGCACAAATATTAATATCAATTTTAGGATATATGTGAGCCTATACCATAACCACAGCTGTAGATGAGTGAATGCTCTAAAACCCATTAAGACAAATTCAGAGAGGAAGACAATGCTAAAGCCTCCCCAACCCCTCTCTCTATTCATGTTTTCTCTCCATCTACGGGACCGTGTATTTACGCTGATGTTTCCTGCTTTCACCCATTTAACATATAGTTACCTGCTCATTACCTATCTTCTCTGCATCCTGGGGTCACACTGGTGCTTCTTGCCTTTACCCAATCAACATATCTTTACCTGCACATTACCTACCTTCTCTGCATAGTGTGGTCACGCTGGTGCTTTCTACCTTTACCCATTCAACATATCTTTACCTGCACATTACCTACCTTCTCTATATCCTGGAGTCAAGCTGGTGTTTCCTGCCTTTACTCATTCAACATATCTTTACCTGCACATTACCTACCTTCTCTGTATCCTGGCGTCTAGCTGGTGTTTCCTGCCTTCACCCATTCAACATATCTTTACCTGCACATTACCTACCTTCCCTGCATCCTTGGGTCACACTGGTGCTTCTTTCTTTCACCATACAACATATCTTCACCTGCACATACCTACCTTGTCTGCATGGCCTCGACCACACCTGCGCTTCCTTCTTTCACCCATTCAACATACCTTCACCCGCACATTACCTACCTTCCCTGCATAGTGGGGTCACACTGGTGCTTCCTGCCTTTACCCATTCAACATATCTTCACCCGCACATTACCTACTTGCTCTGCATTCTCGGGTCAAGCTGGTGCTTCCTGCCATCATCCAGTCAACATGTCTTTACCTGCAAATTATCTACTTTTTCTGCATCCTGGGGTCAAACAGGTGCTTCCTTCTTTGACCCAGTCAACATATCTTTACCTGCACATTACCTACCTTCTCTGTATCCTAGAGTCAAACTGGTGCTTCGGTCCCTAATAAGAAGGTCCACAAAGGAACAGAAGAGTCATTGATTTAAGGCACACAATTGGGGAAATGACAAGTCAAATTCCTGAACAGAGGTGAGAAATATAAAATAAAATATCCTAACAGTATTTTAACAGTATCAAGAGGATTTACCTTTGAACAAATTCCAATGTCCGAGGACCTTCCTCTTGGTATTCCAAGTTGAACACATAGTATGTGGCAAGAAGGGCAGCAAGCCCTGAGATTAAGCTAGGTTGGACGCCTTTGCAGATGACATCACCTTCCATGCTGATCATCCAACGTTTTATTGTGACTTTGTCACCAGCAACTGGTACAGTCAAGAAATGCAGTTTATTTTCCTAAACAGTATCCAATATGGGTAGCATTTTAAAAGTATTTGGAATGGCCACCTCACTCGCTCTCTCTTTCCTCTGTTTACATCTAGTCTCCTAAGGCAGTGGTTCTCAAATGGGGGTACGCGTACTCCTGGGGGTACTTGAAGGTATGCCAAGGGGTACGTGAGATTTTTTTTAAATATTCTAAAAATAGCAACAATTCAAAAATCCTTTATAAATATATTTATTGAATAATACTTCGACAAAATATGAATGTAAGTTCATAAACTGAACAACTAATCAAGTAGGCTATTCCATTCATTACCATAAAGCCAGAGTTTCCCCCATGCCATGATGGTTTGACCCTACCTGGCGGTGCCACACGGCACCAACTGTCAATCAACTATCCATGTAGAAAACAATGGAGGCTTGGTTAAAGCGTAGTGGACATGTTCCATAAATATTGATGTTAAAGATTTCTTTTTTTGTGAAGAAATGTTGAGAATGAAGTTCATGAATCCAGATGGATCTCTATTACAATCCCCAAAGAGGGCACTTTAAGTTGATTACTTCTATGTGTAAAAATCTTTATTTATAATTGAATCACTTGGTTATTTTTCAACAAGTTTTTAGTTATTTTTATATCTTTTTTTCCAAATAGTTCAAGAAAGACCACAACAAATGAGCAATATTTTGCACTGTTATACAATTTAATAAATCAGAAACTGATGACATAGTGCTGTATTTTACTTCTTTATCTCTTTTTTTCAACCAAAAATGCTTTGCTCTGATTAGGGGGTACTTGAATTTAAAAAATGTTCACAGGGGTACATCACTGAAAAAAGGTTGAGAACCACTGTCCTAAGGCAGTGGTTCTCAACCTTTTTTCAGTGCTGTGAACATTTTTTTAATGCAAGTAGACCTCCATGTCTTCATAACAGGAATATCCTGAATCCTCAAGTTGCATATCACAATAGTCATCATCAGTGTTAATAACACAAGAGCTGCTTGGATTTGCTGTTGATCAATTCAAACTTCGTTCAGTGTAGCCGTAGTGCTTCCTTGACACGTGCGATGTGAAAGTAGACTTAACTGTAAATCTTTTTTCACATTGACTGAAGGGGCACGTAACTGTCCTACCTTCGGTAATATGACTTTTCAAATGCAGGAGAAAGGCTCGTATATCATCGCACTTCGCGCTACATGAGACAATATTACAAGGTAAACCTTCTGCGCTATACATATCAGTCCTACTCTTGCCATATTTATGACAACGGCTGTGAGTTTTGAAGGCTGAGAAGTTGGAAAAAACTCTTGTGCATTTAGGGAAAGAACACTTAAACGATGCATTAGGCATACAACTATGACTTCGCATGTGTCTAACATACGCAAATACATTGCTGCAAGTCGTAGCACATATGTTGCAAGTTATCATCTTTTATGATGACTATGACAAAAAAGAAGAAAACTTAGCTAGCTAGCATGCGGCGGTACATGCGCGTGGTCAACGATAGTGTCTGTGATGCTGACTGTGACGCTATGTCATTTCGGACTTTATAAATATATATATAAAGTAATTCAAACAGAAAATGACACATCAAGGTACAAGTGACTCTTACCTTGTTATCAAAAACACACGATGCAGTAGGATGGATTTAGCAGGGTCGGCCAGGTGAAATGAAGCTCGGTTGGACGAATTGTGGGCGGACCCAAGAAACAAGTCTGAAAAATACTGAATTACACTGTAGGTTTTACAGTAACTTACTGCTTGTCGATATTTTTTGAAAAATGCAACAAAATTTACAGTACTTAACTGCATTTAAGAAGAATATGATAGGTTGATTGGCAACACTAAATTGGCCCTAGTGTGTGAATGTGAGTGTGAATGTTGTCTGTCTATCTGTGTTGGCCCTGCGATGAGGTGGCGACTTGTCCAGGGTGTACCCCGCCTTCCGCCTGATTGTAGCTGAGATAGGCTCCAGCGCCCCCCGCGACCCCGAAGGGAATAAGCGGTAGAAAATGGATGGATGGATGGAGTATATAACTGTAATTTTATTTTTTATTTTTACAGTAATTTTTTACAGTGAAGGTCATGGGTGTCAAACTCTGGCCCGTGGGCCAAATTTGGCCCAACGTGTAATTTGACTTGGCCCTTGAGGCAATATCAAATTAACACTAAAGCTGGACCTTCGATTATACATTGCGGCAGTGCCGCTACTTCTAATACTTGCCAACCCTCCCGGGAGTGACTCCAGCACTCCTCCCGAATTTTTTTTTTTTTTCCAGCTAGTCAAACGAGTGCCAGCCCAGTTTCATGTCAGTGCAGCTTCTGCACCCACACACAATTGAATGCAACGCATACTTCATCAACAGCGATACAGGTTACACTGACGGTAGCCAAATAAAAAACTTTAACACTTTTAGAAATATACGCCACACTGTGAATCCACACCAAACAAGAATGACAAACACATTTCGGGAGAACATCCGCACCGTAACACAACATAAACACAACACAACAAATACCCAGAACCCTTTGTAGCACTAAATCTTCCGAGACGCTACAAGGTGTGTGTGTGGGGGGGGGGGGGAGGTTTGGTGGTAGCGGGGGTGTATTTTGTAGCGTCCCGAAAGAGTTAGTGCTGCAAAAGATTCTGGGTATTTGTTCTTTTGTGTTTATGTTGTGTTACGGTGCGGATGTTCTCCCGAAAAGTGTTTTTTATTTTTGTTTGGTGTGGGTTCACAGTGTGGCGTATATTTCTAACAGTGTTAAAGTTTTTTATACTGGCACCCTCAGTGTAACCTGTATCGCTGTTGATGAAGTATGCGTTGCATTCATTTGTGCATGCGTGCTGTAGCTGCACATATCTTGTGACTGGGTCTGAATGATGTTAGAATTGGGTGTACGAGATATGACTGTTGAACATCTTGTTCGATAATGAAAGTTGCCTCAGCTCAAAGCCTGAGCCCCGACATTAAAGAACTAGCATCTAAAAAAAGATGCCAGGTATCTGGCTTGGGCACATCAAATTAGATCAGTGTGTTGCAAACTGAGCAGTTTAAAGTCCTGAATGGTTGTTTTATTCATTGTTATTTTATTTTCAAATTTATTAGCCTGTGGATAAAGTTAATGTTGATATTTACCTCAGAAGGCTGCAAATAGAAAAGAGGCATTCAATTTGTATTTAAATTATATTTGATATGCAATTGATATTTTTTAATTATTATTATTATTATTTGAAACTCCATTTTGCATGTCACTATAAAGTTATATAAGCCTTGCTTGTTCAATATTCAATGCAAAACTTGTTTGGGTCCCTATTAAAAGGTTAATTTGTTCAACCTTGGCCCGCGGCTTTGTTCAGTTTTAAACTTTGGCCCACTCTGTATTTGAGTTTGACACCCCTGGTGAAGGTGAAGCTCTGTCATCCTGGAGGCCACGGGGAAGACCCAGGACACATTGGGAACACTATGTCTCCCGGCTGGCCTGGGAACGCCTCGGGATCCCCTGAGAAAAGGTCCTAGGTGAGGGATCAGACAAAGAGCAGCTCAAAGACCTTTATGAAAAGTACAAATCGAGGACCTAGATTTTTTCTCGCCCAGGCGCAGGTCACCGTGGCTCCCCTGTGGAGCCAGGCGCAGAGGTGGGGCACGATGGCGAGCGACTGGTGGCCGGGCCTGTCTCCATGGGGCCCTGCCGGGCTCATTTCGAAGAGGCAACGTGGGTCAACCCTCCAATGGGCTCACCACTCATGGGCCCATTGAGGTCATAGAGGTCGGATGCAGTGTGAACTGGGCGGCAGCCGAAGGCAGGGCACTTGGCAGTCCGATTATCGGCTACATAAGCTCGCTCTTGGGACGTGGAACGTCACCTCGCTGGGAGGGAAAGAGCCTGAGCTGGTGCGCGAGGTGAAGAAGTTCCGGCTAGATATAGTTGGACTCACTTCGACGCACAGCAAGGGCTCTGGAACCTGTTCTCTCAAGAGGGGCTGGACTCTCTTCCACTCTGGCGTTGCAAGCAATGAGAGGCTGGGGTGGCAATTGTTGTTGCTCAAAGCCTGCACGTTGGACCCAGTAGACGAGATGGTAGCTTCCCTCCGCCTTCGGGTTGGGTGACGGGTCCTGACTGTTGTTTGTGTTTACGCACCAAACAGCAGCTCAGAGTACCCACTCTTTTTGGATTCCCTTGAGGGAGTACTGGAGAGTGCTCCCTCGGGTGATTCCCTTGTTCTGTTGGGGGACTTCAATGCTCATGTTGGCAAGGACAGTGAAACCTGGAGAGTCGTGATTGGGAAAAATGGCCACCCGGATCTGAACCCAAGTGGTGCTTTGTTATTGGACTTTTGTGCTCGTCACGGATTGTCCATAACAAACACAATGTTCAAACATAAGGAAGAACTTTAAACATGTCACGAGGGAGGTGCTGGACATTGAGTCTGAGTGGACCATGTTCCGTGCCTCTCTTGTCGAGCCTGCTGATTGGAGCTGTGGCCGCAAGGTGTTTGGTGCCTGTCGTGGCGGTAATCCTAGAACTCGCTGGTGGCCACCAGCAGGGAGGGATGCCGTCAAGCTGAAGAAATAGCCTATCGGGTCCTTTTGGCTCATGGGACTCCAGAGGCAGCGGGCATACCGACAGGCCAAGCAGTGCCTGGGGAGTCTGTGGTGGACTCTCCTATTTCTGGGGCTTAGGTTGCCTAGGTAGTTAAAAAGCTCCTCTGTGGCAAGGCCCCGGTGGTGGATGAGTTCCTTAAGGCTCTGGATACTGTGGGGCTGTCTTGGTTGACAAGACTCTGCAACATCGCGTGAACATTGGGGGTGGTACCTCTGGATTGGCACACCGGGGTGGTGGTTCCTCTCTTTAAGAAGGGGAACCGGAGGGTGTGTTCCAACTATCGTGAAACACACTCCTCAGCCTTCCCGGTAAGGTCTATTCATGTGTACTGGGGAAACTCGGATCCAGGACGAACAGTGTGGTTTTCGTCCTGGTCGTGGAACGGTAGACCAGGTCTATACTCTCGGCAGGGTCCTTGAGTGTGAAGCGACTGGGATGAGAATCAGCACCTCCAAGTCCAAGTCCATGGTTTCGCGCAGGAAAGGGTCGAGTGCCATCTCCAGGTTGGGGAGGAGATCTTGCCCCAAGTGGAGGAGTTCAAGTACCTAGGAGTCTTGTTCACGAGTGAGGATAGAGTGGATCGAGAGATCCACAGGCGATTTGGTGCGGCGTCTTCAGTATTGAGGACGCTATATCGATCCGTTGTGGTGAAGAAGGAGCTGAGCCAGAAGGAAAAGCTCTCAATTTACCGTCGATCTACGTTCCCAGCTTTGGGTTATGACCGAAAGGACAAGCGGCCGAAATGCGTTTCCTCTGCCGGGTGGTGGGTCTCTACCTTAGAGACAGGGTGAGAAGCTCTGTCATCCGGGAGGAACTCAAAGTAAAGCCGCTGCTCCTCCACATTGAGAGGAGCCATGAGGTGGTTCGGGCATCTGCTCAGGATGCCACCCGAACGCCTCTAGGGAGGTGTGGCAGGAGGCCACGGGGAAGACCTAGGACACATTGGAAAGACTATGTCCCCGGCTGGCCTGGGAACGCCTCGGAATACCCCGAGAAGAGCTGGACAAAGTGGCTGGGGACAGGGAAGTCTGGGATTTTCTGCTCAGGCTGCTGCCCCCGCAACCCGACCTCGGATAAGCGGAAGAAAATGGATGGATTTAGAATGACAGTTATACTGTCAGATTGAGTACAAAAACTAACTAAACCTTACACAATATAATGTTTCTAGTATTATTATTATCCAGGCATTATTAGCCATTTTGCATATGTTGTTTAGGAGTTATGTTTAAATAAATAACTGTCAGATTGAGTGTGACAGTAAACTGTCATAGTGAGTAAAACCCTTATTTTGTATTTGCAAACCTTACAAAAACAACTAAATCTAGTTAAACTCACACAGATACAATATTAGAGGCATTTTTGGACACAATGCATGTTTGGTTTTAGAGTTATGTTTATATAACTTTCATATTTAGTATGACAGTTATACTGTCATATTGAATAAAAACAACAACTAACAAAACCTTACAAAATACAATTTTTCTAGTAAAACTAACTAAGATACATGCTCCAGGCATTATTAGCTATTTTGCATGTGTTGTTTGAGTTATGTTTAAATAACTGTCATATTGAGTGTGACAGTATACTGTCATAAAACCCAATTTTTGTATTTGCAACCCTGATTCTAGTAAAACTCACATATATACAATATTACAGGCAGTTTTGGACATAATGGTTTGGTTTTGGAGTTATGTTTATATAACTTTCATATATAGTATGACAGCTAAACTGTTATATTGAGTAAAAAAACTAACTTGTGTTTGTCATAAAACCCAATTTTTGTATTAGCAAACCATACAACTGATTCAAATAAAACTCACATGGATTCAATATTACAGGCATTTTCAGACATTTTGCATGTTTGGTTTAGGAATTATGTTGGAATCATTTTTATTAATTTGTTCGTATTTTCTCAGAATTTTAGAAGATTACTGTCATATTGAGTAAAAAAATAATTTTTGTGTTTGCAAGCCTTAAAAAAAGCATATGTTTCCAGTAAAACTCCCAAAGATGCATTATTTCAGGCATTATTAGCCATTTTTCAGGTGTGGTTTAGGAGTTATGTTTAAATAACTGTCATATTGAGTGTGGCGTTATACTGTCATATTGAGTTAAAAAAATCTAACTTGTGTCTTTGCAAACCTTACAAAAGAAAATGTTTCTAGCAACACTCACAAAGATAATTTTTTTCACGCTATTAGACATGTTTCATGTGTATTTAGGAGTTATAATTAAATAACTTTCATATTGAGTGTTAAAGTTATAATGTCATTATGTGTAAAACCTAATTTTTGTATTTGCAAACCTTACAAAAACAATTGATTCTAGTAAAACTTACATAAATTCAATATTACAGGCATTTTTAGACAATTCACATGTTTGGTTTAAAAATTGTGTTTGAATACATTTGTATTGCTTTTTTCGCATTATCTCAGGATTCCAAGATCATTACTTTCATATTGAGTAAAACACTACTTTTTGTTTTTGCAAACCTTACAAACCCACATGAATACATTATTATAAGCAATTTTAGACATGACACACGTTTGGTTCTGGAGTTATGTTTATATAACTTTTATATTTAGTATGACTGTTATACTGTCATATTGAATAAAAAAAACTAGCTTGTGTCTTTGCAAACTTTACAAAAGATCATTTTTCTAGTAAAACTAACAAAGATACATGTCTCCAGTTTGTCACTTCACCTGTCCAGTGCCAAGGTGCACTGGGATAGGCTCCAGTAGATTAATGCTGCTTTAACATCTGCTGACTGAAGAATCCTCCATCAAGTCTTTTATTGGGCGCCAAACAATCATCCATGCCATACCCACTTCAAGTCCCAAAGATCATTTTTCTAGTAAAACTAACAAAGATACATGTCTCCAGGCATTATTAGCCATTTTGCATGGGTTGTTTAGGAATTATGTTTAAATACATTTTTATTGCTTTTTTCGCATTATCTCAGGATTCTTAGATCATTACTTTCATATTGAGTAAAAAACTACTTTTTGTTTTTGCAAACCTTACAAACTCACATAAATACATTATTACAGGCATTTTTAGATATGACACATGTTTGGTTTTGGAGCTATGTTTATATAACTTTTATATTTAATATGACTGTTATACTGTCATATTGAATAAAAAAAAACTAGCTTGTGTCTTTGCAAACTTTACAAAATATCATTTTTCTAGTAAAACTAACAAAGATACATGTCTCCAGGCATTATTAGCCATTTTGCATGGGTTGTTTAGGAATTATCTTTAAATACATTTTTATTGCTTTTTTCGCATTATTTAGGATTCTAAAATCCTTACTTTCATATTGAGGAAAAAACTACTTTTTGTTTTTGCAAACCTTACAAACTCACATAAATACATTATTATAGGCAATTTTAGACATGACACACGTTTAGTTCTGGAGTTTTGTTTATATAACTTTCATATTTAGTATGACTGTTATACTGTCTTATTGAATAAAAACAACTAGCTTGTGTCTTTGCAAACTTTACAAAATATACATTTCCTAGTAAAACTAACAAAGATACATGTCTCCAGGCATTATTACCCATTTTGCCTGGGTTGTTTAGGAGTTATGTTCAAATACACTTTTATTGCTTTTTTCGCATTATCTCAGGATTCTAAGATCATTACTTTCATATTGAGTAAAAAACTACTTTTTGTTTTTGCAAACCTTACAAACTCACATAAATACATTATTACAGACATTTTTAGACATGACACATGTTTGGTTTTGGAGTTATGTTTATATAACTTTTATATTTAGTATGACTGTTATACTGTCATATTGAATTAAAAAAAAACTAGCTTGTGTCTTTGAAAACTTTACAAAGGATCATTTTTCTAGTAAAACTAACAAAGATACATGTCTCCAGGCATTATTACCCATTTTGCATGGGTTGTTTAGGAATTATGTTTGAATACAGTTTTATTGCTTTTTTTGCATTATCTCAGGATTTTAAGATCATTACTTTCATATTGAGTAAAAAACTAGTTTTTGTTTTTGCAAACCTTACAAACTCACATTAATACATTAATACAGGCATTTTTAGACATGACACATGTTTGGTTTTGTAGTTATGTTTATATAACTTTCATATTTAGTATGACTGTTATACTGTCATATTGAATAAGAAAAAACTAGCTTGTGTCTTTGCAAACTTTACAAAAGATCATTTTTCTAGTAAAACTAACAAAGATACATGTCTCCAGGCATTATTACCCATTTTGCATGCGTTGTTTAGGAATTATGTTTAAATACATTTTTATTGCTTTTTTCGCATTATCTCAGGATTCTAAAATCCTTACTTTCATATTGAGGAAAAAACTACTTTTTGTTTTGCAAACCTTACAAACTCACATAAATACATTATTACAGGCATTTTTAGACATAACACATGTTTGGTTTTGGAGTTATGTTTTGATAACTTTCATATTTAGTAGGACTGTTATACTGTCATATTTGATTTTAAAAAACTAGCTTGTGTCTTTGCAAACTTTACAAAACATCATTTTTCTAGTAAAACTAACAAAGATACATGTGTCCAGGCATTATTACCCATTTTGCATGGGTTGTTTAGGAATTATGTTTAAATACATTTTTTATTGCTTTTTTCGCATTATCTCAGGATTCTAAGCTCATTACTTTCATATTGAGTAAAAAACTACTTTTTGTTTTTGCAAACCTTACAAACTCACATAAATACATTATTACAGGCATTTTTAGACATGACACATGTTTGGTTTTGGAGTTATGTTTATATAACTTTCATATTTAGTATGATTGTTATACTGTCATATTGAATAAAAAAAAACTAGCTTGTGTCTTTGCAAACATTACAAAAGATCATTTTTCTAGTAAAACTAACAAAGATACATGTCTCCAGGCATTATTACCCATTTTGCATGGGTTGTTTAGGAATTATGTTTAAAGACATTTTCATTGCTTTTTTCGCATTATCTCAGGATTCTAAGATCATTACTTTCATATTGAGTAAAAAACTACTTTTTGTTTTTGCAAACCTTACAAACTCACATAAATACATTATTACAGGCATTTTTAGACATGACACATGTTTGGTTTTGGAGTTATGTTTATATAACTTGTATATTTAATATGACTGATATAGTGTCATATTGAATTAAAAACAACTAGCTTGTGTCTTTGCAAACTTTACAAAATATACATTTCCTAGTAAAACTAACAAAGATACATGTCTCCAGGCATTATTACCTTTTTTAAATGGGTTGTTTAGGAATTATGTTTAAATACATTTTTATTGCTTTTTTCGCATTATCTCAGGATTTTAAGATCATTACTTTCATATTGAGTAAAAAACTACTTTTTGTTTTTGCAAACCTTACAAACTCACATTAATACATTATTACAGGCATTTTTAGACATGACACATGTTTGGTTTTGGAGTTATGTTTATATAACTTTTATATTTAGTATGACTGTTACACAGTCATATTGAATTAAAAAAACTGGCTTCTGTCTTTGCAAACTTTACAAAAGATCATTTTTCTAGTAAAACTAACAAAGATACATGTCTCCAGGCATTATTACCCATTTTACATGGGTTGTTTAGGAATTATGTTTAAATACATTTTTATTGCTTTTTTTGCATTATCTCAGGATTCTAAGATCATTACTTTCATATTGAGTAAAAAACTACTTTTTGTTTTTGCAAACCTTACAAACTCACATAAATACATTATTACAGGCATTTTTAGACATAACAAATTTTTGGTTTTGGAGTTATGTTTATATAACTTTTATATTTAGTATGACTGTTATACAGTCATATTGAATAAAAAAAACTGGCTTCTGTCTTTGCAAACTTTACAAAAGATCATTTTTCCAGTAAAACTAACAAAGATACATGTTTCCAGGCATTATTAGCCATTTTGCATATGTTGTTTAGGAGTAATGTTTAAATACATTTTTATTGCTTTTTCGCATTATCTCAGGATTTTAAGAACATTACAGTCATATTGAGTAAAAAAACTACTTTTTGTGTTTGCAAGATTTAAAAAAGCATGTGTTTCGAGTAAAACGGCCAAGGATGCATTATTTCAGGCATTATTAGCCATTTTTCATGTGTGGTTTGAGTTATGGTTAAATAACTGTCATATACTGTCAGTTATGACATAGTAAGTAAAACCTAATTTATGTATTTGCAAACCTTACAAAATCATTTAAATCTAGTAAAACTCACATGGATTCAATATTACAGACATTTTTAGATATTTTGCATATTTGGTTTAGGAATTATGTTGGAATCATTTTTTTTAATTTGTTCGTATTTTCTCAGAATTTTAGAACATTACTGTCATATTGAGTAAAAAAATAATTTTTGTGTTTGCAAGCCTTAAAAAAGCATATGTTTCGAGTAAAACTTACAAGAATGCATTATTTCAGGCATTGTTAATCATTTTTCATGTGTAGTTTAAGAGTTATGTTTAAATAACTGTCATATTGAGTGTGGCAGTTATACTGTCATATTGAGTAAAAAAAACTAACCTGTCTTTGCAAACTTTACAAAAGAAAATGTTTCTAGTAACACTCACAAAGATAAATTTTTTCACGCATTATTAGACATGTTTCATGTGTGGTTAGGAGTTATAAATAAATAATTGTCATATTGAGTGTTACAGTTTTAATGTCATTATGTGTAAAACCTAATTTTTGTATTTGCAAACCTTACAAAAACAATTGATTCTAGTAAAACTTATATAGATTCAACATTACAGGATTTTTTAGACATTTTACATGTTTGGTTTAAAATTTGTGTTTGAATACATTTGTATTGCTTTTTTCGAATTATCTCAGGATTCTAAGAACATTACTTTCATATTGAGTAAAAAACTACTTTTTGTTTTTGCAAACCTTACAAACTCACATAAATACATTATTACAGGCATTTTTAGACATGACACATGTTTGGTTTTGGAGTTATGTTTATATAACTTTCATATTTAGTATGACTGTTATACTGTCATATTGAATAAAAAAAACTAGCTTGTGTCTTTGATATCTTTACAAAAGATCATTTTTTTAAACTAACATGTCTCCCTAGGCATTATTAGCCATTTTGCATGTGTTGTTTAGGAGTTAGGTTTAAATACATTTTTATTGCTTTTTTCCCTTTATCTCGGGGTTCTAAGAACCTTACAGTCAAGTAAAAAAATACTTTTTGTGTTTGCAAAATGTAAAACTCAGTAAAACTCCCAATGATTCATTATTTCAGGCATTATTAGCCATTTTTTTGTGTGGTTTATGAGTTATGTTTAAATAACTGTCATATTGAGTGTGATTTTGTCATTGTGAGTAAAACCTAATTTTTGTATTTGCAAACCTTACAAAAACAACCAATTCTAGGAAAACTCACATTGATACAATATTACAGGCATGTTTAGGCATATTGCATGTTTGGTTTTGGAGTTATATTTATATAACCTGCTTTCTGAGCCGCCACCCTTGTGGTTTGCGTGTCCCACTGATCCAGGAACTATGTTGTCCGGGGGCTTCTATGGTCTCCCAAGACAAACAGGTCCTAGGTGAGGGATCAGACAAAGAGCAGCTCAAAGACCTTTATTAAAAGTACAATTGAGGACCTAGATTTTTTCTCGCCCGGACGCAGGTCACCGTGGCTCCCCTGTTGAGCCAGGCCCAGAGGTGTGGCACGATGGCGATTGACGGGCCAGTCCCCATGGGGCCCAGCCGTGCTCAGCTCGAAGAGGCAACGTGGATCCCCCCCCCCCCCCCCCCCCCAGGGCTCACCACTCATGGGCTGGGTCATAGAGGGTGCAGTGTGAGCTGGGCGGCAGCCGAAGGCAGGGCACTTGGTGGTCCGATTATCGGCTACATAAGCTCGCTCTTGGGACATGGAACGTCACCTCGCTGGGAGGGAAGGAGCCTGAGCTGGTGCATGAGGTGGAGACGTTCCCGGCTAGATATAGTTGGACTCACAGCAAGGGCTCTGGAACCTGTTCTCTCAGAGGGGCTGGACTGAGCTGAACTTTCATTACTTGCAACGCCAGCGTGGAAGAGATTTCACACTGGCGTTGCAACTAATGAGAGGCTGGGGTGGAAATTCTTGTTGCCCGCCGGCTCAAAGCCTGCACGTTGGACTTTAAACCCAATAGACGAGATGGTAGCTTCCTTCAGCCTTCGGGTTGGGTGACGGGTCCTGACTGTTGTTTGTGTTTACACACCAAACAGCAGCTCAGAGTACCAACTCTTTTTGGATTCCCTTGAGGGAGTACTGGAGAGTGCTCCCGCGGGTGATTCCCTTGTTCTGCTGGTGGACTTCAACGCTATGTTGTGTGGTGCTTTGTTATTGGACTTTTGTGCTTGTCATGGATTGTCCATAACAAACACAATGTTCAAATATAAGGGTGTCCATATGTGCACTTGGCACAAGGACACCCTCGGCCGCATGATTGACTTTGTAGTTGTGTCATGGGATTTGCGGCCTCATGTTTTGGACACTCGGTGAAGAGAGGGGCAGAGCTTTCCACCAACCACCACCTGGTGGTGAGCTGGCTCCGATGGTAGGGGAGGATGCCGGTCAGACCTGGCAGGCCCAAACGTATTGTAAGGGTCTGCTGGGAACACCTAGCAGAGTCTCCTGAAGAACTTTCAACATGTCCGGAAGAACTTTGAACATGTCACGAGGGAGGTGCTGGACATTGAGTCTGAGTGGACCATGTTCTGGACCGTTCCTCTCTTGTTGAGCCAGCTGATTGAAGCTGTGGCCGCAAGGTGTTTGGTGCCTGTCGTGGCGGTAATCCACCAGCAGTGAGGGATGCTGTCAAGCTGAAGAAAGAGCCACCGGGTCCTTTTGGCTCATGGGACTCCAGAGGCAGTGGGCATACCGACAGGCCAAGCGAGACCTCCTCAGTCCCACCAACACGTCTTCCTATGAGGAAACAGTGCCTGGGAAGTCTGTGGTGGGCTCTCCTATTTCTGGGGCTGAGGTTGCCAAGGTAGTTAAAAAGCTCCTCGGTGGCAAGGCCCCGGGGGTATGAGCTCCGTCCGGAGTTCCTTAAGGCTCTGGATGCTGTGGGGCAGTCTTGGTTGACAAGACTCTGCAACATTGCGTCTACATCGGGGGCGGTACCTCTGGATTGGCAGACCGGGGTGGTGGTACCTCTCTTTAAGAAGGGGAACCGGAGGGTGTGTTCCAACTATCGTAGATCACACTCCTCAGCCTTCCCGGTAAGGTCTATTCATGTGTAATGGAGAGGAGGAACCTCGGATCCAGGACGAACAGTGTGGTTTTCGTCCTGGTCGTGGAACGGTAGACCAGCTCTATACTCTCGGCAGGGTCCTTGAGTGTGCATGGGAGTTTGCCCAACCAGTCTACATAAGTTTTGTGGACTTGGAGAAGACATTCGACCTTGGTCCCCGGTAAATCCTGTGGGGAGTGCTCAGAGAGTATGGAGTATCGGCATGTCTGATTGTGGCGGGTGTCTCCCTGTATGATCAGTGTCAGAGCTTGGTCCGCATTGCCGGCAGTATGTCGGACCCCTTTCCAGTGAGGGTTGGACTCCGCCAAGGCTGCCCTTTGTCACCGATTCTGTTCATAACTTTAATGGACAGAATATCTAGGCGCAGTCATGGCTTTGAGGATCCCCTCAACGCCATGACTGCGCCTGGTTTGGTGGCTGCAGGATTAGGTCTCTGCTTTTTGCAGATGATGTGGTCCTGATGGCTTCAACTGGCCAAGATCTTCAGCTTTCATTGGATCGGTTCGCAGTGAAGCGACTGGGATGAGAATCAGCACCTCCAAGTCCGAGTCCATGGTTCTCGCCCGGGAAAGGGTGTAGTGCCATCTCGAGGTTGGGAAAGAGATCTTGCCCCAAGTGAAGGAGTTCAAGTACCTAGGAGTCTTGTTCACGAGTGAGGATAGAGTGGATTTTGAGATCTACAGGCGGATCGGTGCGGCGTCTTCAGTAATGAGGACGCTATATCGATCCGTTGTGGTGAAGAAGGTGCTGAGCCAGAAGGAAAAGCTTTCAATTTACCGGTCGATCAACGTTCCCATCCTCACCTATGGTCATGAGCTTTGGGTTATGACCGAAAGGACAAGGTCACGGGTACAAGCGGCCGAAATGAGTTTCCTCCGCCGGGTGGTGGGTCTCTCCCTTAGAGATACGGTGAGAAGCTCTGTCATCTGGGAGGAACTCAGTGTAAAGCCGCTGCTCCTCCACATTGAGAGGAGCCAGATGAGGTGGTTCGGGCATCTGCTCAGGATGCCACCCGAACGCCTCCCTAGGTCCGAACGGCAGGAGGCCATGGGGAAGACCTAGGATACATTGGAAAGACTATGGCCTGGGAACGCCTCGGGATCCCCCGAGAAGAGCTGGACGAAGTGGCTGGGGAGAGGGAAGTCTGGGCTCTCTGCTTAGGCTGCTGCCCCCGCAACCCGACCTCGGATAAGCGGAAGAAAATGGATGGATTTAGTATGACAGTTATACTGTCATATTGAGTGTGACAGTATACTGTCATAAAACCCAATTTTTGTATTTGCAAACCTGATTCTAGTAAAACTCACATCTATACAATATTACAGGCAATTTTGGACATAATGCACGTTTGGTTTTCGAGTTATGTTTATATAACTTTAATATATAGTATGACATCTATACTGTTATAATGAGTAAAAAAACTAACTTGTGTCTGTCATAAAACTCAATTTTTGTATTTGCAAACCTTACAAAAACAAATGATTCTAGTAAAACTCACATGGATTCAATATTACAGGCATTTTTAGACATTTTGCATGTTTGGTTTAGGAATTATGTTGGAATACATTTGTATTGCTTTTTTTCACATTATCTCAGCATTTTAAGAACTTACTGTCATATTGAGTAAAAAAAACTTTTTGTGTTTGCAAGCCTTAAAAAAACAACCGATTCTAGTAAAACTCACATTGATACAATATTACAGGCATGTTTAGACATCTTGCATGTTTGGTTTTGGAGTTATGTTTATATAACCTGCTTTCTGAGCCGCCACCTTTGTGGTTTGCGTGTCCCACTGATTCTAGGAGCTATGTTGTCCGGGGGCTTCTATGCCCCCTGGTAGGGTCCCCCAAGACAAACAGGTCCTAGGTGAGGAATCAGACAAAGAGCAGCTCAAAGACCTTTATGAAAAGTACAAATCGAGGACCTAGATATTTTCTCGCCCGGACGCGGGTCACCGTGGCTCCCCTGTGGAGCCAGGCCCAGAGGTGGGGCACGATGGCGAGCGACTGGTGCCCATGGGGCCCAGCTCGAAGAGGCAACGTGGGCCCCCCCTGCAATAGGCTCACCACTCATGGGCTGGGTCATAGAGGTCGGGTGCAGTGTTAGCTGGGCGGAAGCCGAAGGCAGGGCACTTGGCGGTCCGATTATCGGCTACATAAGCTCGCTCTTGGGACGTGGAACGTCACCTCGCGAGGTGGAGAAGTTCCCGGCTAGATAAAGCTGGACTCACTTCGACGCACAGCAAGGGCTCTGGAACCTGTTCTCTCAAGAGGGGTTGGACTCTCTTCCACTCTGGCGTTGCAAGTAATGAGAGGCTGGGTTGGCAATTCTTGTTGCCCCCCGGCTCAAAGCCTGCACGTTGGACTTAACCCAGAAGACGAGATGGTAACTTCCCTCCACTTTCGGGTTGGGTGACGGGTCCTGACTGTTGTTGGTGTTTACGCACCAAACAGCAGCTCAGAGTACCCACTCTTTTTGGATTCCCTTGAGAGTGCTCCCTCGGGTGATTCCTTTGTTCTGCTGGGGGTCTTCAACGCTGATGTTGGCAACGACTTTCAAACCTGGAGAGTCGTGATTGGGAAAAATGGCCACCCAGATCTGAACCCAAGTGGTGCTTTATTATTGGACTTTTGTGCTCGTCACGGATTGTCCATAACAAACACAATGTTCAAACATAAGGGTGTCCATATGTGCACTTGGCACCAGGACACCCTCGGCCGCAGTTCCATTATTGACTTTGTAGTTGTGTCATGGGATTTGCGGCCTCATGTTTTGGACACTCGGGTGAAGAGAGGGGCGAGCTTTCTACCGATCACCACCTGGTGAGCTGGCTCCGATGGTGGGGTAGGATCCCGGACAGACCTGGCAGGCCCAAACGCATTGTGAGAGTCTTTTGGGAATGCCTAGCAGTGTCCTGTCAGAGAGAGTTTCTTTTTCTACCTCCGGAGGAACTTTGAACATGTCACAAAGGAGGTGCTGGACATTGAGTCTGAATGGATCATGTTCCGTGCCTCTCTTGTCAAGCCAGCTGATTGGAGCTGTGGCCGCAAGGTGTTTGGTGCCTGTCGTGGCGGTAATCCTAGAACCCGCTGGTGGCCACCAGCAGTGCGGGATGCCGTCAAGCTGAAGAAAGAGCTTATCTGGTCCTTTTGGCTCATGGGACTCCAGAGGCAGCGGGCATACCGACAGGCCAAGCAGTGCCTGGGGAGTCTGTGGTGGGCTCTCCTATTTCTGGGGCTGAGGTTGCCAAGGTAGTTAAAAAGCTCCTCGGTGGCAAGGCCGCGGGGGTGGATGAGCTCCGTCCGGAGTTCCTTAAGGCTCTGGATGCTGTGGGGCTGTTTTAGTTGACAAGACTCTGCAACATCGCATGGACATCAGGGGCGGTACCTCTGGATTGGCAGACCGGGGTGGTGGTTCCTCTCTTTAAGAAGGGGAACCGGAGGGTGTGTTCCAACTATCGTAGATCACACTCCTCAGCCTTCCCGGTAAGGTCTATTCATGTGTACTGGAGAGGAGGAACCTCGGATCCAGGACGAAAAGTGTGGTTTTCGTCCTGGTCGTGGAACGGTAGACCAGCTCTATACTCTCGGCAGGGTCCTTGAGTGTGCATGGGAGTTTGTCCAACCAGTCTACATGTGCTTTGTGGACTTGGAGAAGACATTCGACCGTGGCCACCCCGGGAAGTCCTGTGGGGAGTGCTCAGAGAGTATGGGGTATCGGCATGTCTGATTGTGGCGGGTCGCTCCCTGTATGATCAGTGTCAGAGCTTGGTCCGCATTGCCAGCAGTATGTCGGACCCCTTTCCAGTGAGGGTTGGACCGGAGTCCAACCCTCGTGTTGGCTGCCCTTAGTCACCAAATGTGTTCATAAATTTTATGGACAGAATTTCTAGGCGCAGTCATGGCGTTGAGGGGATCCGGTTTGGTGGCTGCAGGATTAGGTCTCTCCTTTTTGCAGATGATGTGGTCCTTATGGCTTTAACTGGCCAGGATCTTCAGCTCTCATTGGATTGGTTCGCAGCCGAGTGTGAAGCGACTGGGATGAGAATCAGCACCTCCAAGTCCGAGGTTCTCGCCCGGGAAAGGGTGGAGTGCCATTTCGAGGTTGGGCAGGAGATCTTGCCCCAAGTGGATGAGTTCAAGTACCTGGAGTCTTGTTCATGAGTGAGGGAAGAGTGGATCGTGAGATGCACAGGCTGGCGACCGAAATGAGTTTTCTCCGCTGGGTGGCGGGTCTCTCCCTTACTGTAAGAATTTTCACCGTTTAATTACAGTAACCTACTGGCAGCTAACGGTTCCAGTATAAAACTGTTTTTCTACAGCACACATACTGTGATTTATCACTACACTTTATTACTGTAAAAAGTATCACAGTACTGTGCTGTATCAAATATACGCTTCACAGCATAATACTGTCATCTGTTTAGCGGCATTACACTGTTATTTTAGTGTATCTACTGTAATATCCATTAACAGTTAATTACAGTAAAATAATTGTAAGCACTATAGACTGAGCTTTACAGTATAATGCCACTAGAAGTTAATGAGTTGAACTTTTAATTTTTCAAAATCAAAATCCCTGCAATCTGCTGGCATAAAAATGACTGGAGAAATGGCCTTGCAAGATTATGTTTTTATTAACCAATTATTTTAAAGTGCATCAAATACATTCAATGTACATTTAGAGCATTCTTCTTATTTTCAGTAAAGCATTTTAACATGTATAACATGTCCACTTAATTTCTAACTGGAGACAAAACACTGAACACGAGTCCAGTGTTTAGTTGTCGGCCACATAAAGCCCCACTCAAAGTCTGTGAGATGTTTTATAAGGGTGGCTACGTGAGGATTTACAGTTGCTGCCTTTTTCTGGACCAGCTTCCCGGTCTTCTTGGACACCACCTTTCCCTGGCTAGCCTTTGTTCCCCTCTCAGGGTTAACGCCAATGAATCGCCTAAAAAAGAGAGAAAGCATATTAGATATTCTGTTGTGATTGAAGATTACTTGTAGTCGATACAGAACCCCCCCTCACATTGTTATTTAGGAATATGCACTGCACAAATATTAATATCAATTTTAGGATATATGTGAGCCTATACCATAACCACAGCTGTAGATGAGTGAATGCTCTAAAACCCATTAAGACAAATTCAGAGAGGAAGACAATGCTAAAGCCTCCCCAACCCCTCTCTCTATTCATGTTTTCTCTCCATCTACGGGACCGTGTATTTACGCTGATGTTTCCTGCTTTCACCCATTTAACATATAGTTACCTGCTCATTACCTATCTTCTCTGCATCCTGGGGTCACACTGGTGCTTCTTGCCTTTACCCAATCAACATATCTTTACCTGCACATTACCTACCTTCTCTGCATAGTGTGGTCACGCTGGTGCTTTCTACCTTTACCCATTCAACATATCTTTACCTGCACATTACCTACCTTCTCTATATCCTGGAGTCAAGCTGGTGTTTCCTGCCTTTACTCATTCAACATATCTTTACCTGCACATTACCTACCTTCTCTGTATCCTGGCGTCTAGCTGGTGTTTCCTGCCTTCACCCATTCAACATATCTTTACCTGCACATTACCTACCTTCCCTGCATCCTTGGGTCACACTGGTGCTTCTTTCTTTCACCATACAACATATCTTCACCTGCACATACCTACCTTGTCTGCATGGCCTCGACCACACCTGCGCTTCCTTCTTTCACCCATTCAACATACCTTCACCCGCACATTACCTACCTTCCCTGCATAGTGGGGTCACACTGGTGCTTCCTGCCTTTACCCATTCAACATATCTTCACCCGCACATTACCTACTTGCTCTGCATTCTCGGGTCAAGCTGGTGCTTCCTGCCATCATCCAGTCAACATGTCTTTACCTGCAAATTATCTACTTTTTCTGCATCCTGGGGTCAAACAGGTGCTTCCTTCTTTGACCCAGTCAACATATCTTTACCTGCACATTACCTACCTTCTCTGTATCCTAGAGTCAAACTGGTGCTTCGGTCCCTAATAAGAAGGTCCACAAAGGAACAGAAGAGTCATTGATTTAAGGCACACAATTGGGGAAATGACAAGTCAAATTCCTGAACAGAGGTGAGAAATATAAAATAAAATATCCTAACAGTATTTTAACAGTATCAAGAGGATTTACCTTTGAACAAATTCCAATGTCCGAGGACCTTCCTCTTGGTATTCCAAGTTGAACACATAGTATGTGGCAAGAAGGGCAGCAAGCCCTGAGATTAAGCTAGGTTGGACGCCTTTGCAGATGACATCACCTTCCATGCTGATCATCCAACGTTTTATTGTGACTTTGTCACCAGCAACTGGTACAGTCAAGAAATGCAGTTTATTTTCCTAAACAGTATCCAATATGGGTAGCATTTTAAAAGTATTTGGAATGGCCACCTCACTCGCTCTCTCTTTCCTCTGTTTACATCTAGTCTCCTAAGGCAGTGGTTCTCAAATGGGGGTACGCGTACTCCTGGGGGTACTTGAAGGTATGCCAAGGGGTACGTGAGATTTTTTTTAAATATTCTAAAAATAGCAACAATTCAAAAATCCTTTATAAATATATTTATTGAATAATACTTCGACAAAATATGAATGTAAGTTCATAAACTGAACAACTAATCAAGTAGGCTATTCCATTCATTACCATAAAGCCAGAGTTTCCCCCATGCCATGATGGTTTGACCCTACCTGGCGGTGCCACACGGCACCAACTGTCAATCAACTATCCATGTAGAAAACAATGGAGGCTTGGTTAAAGCGTAGTGGACATGTTCCATAAATATTGATGTTAAAGATTTCTTTTTTTGTGAAGAAATGTTGAGAATGAAGTTCATGAATCCAGATGGATCTCTATTACAATCCCCAAAGAGGGCACTTTAAGTTGATTACTTCTATGTGTAAAAATCTTTATTTATAATTGAATCACTTGGTTATTTTTCAACAAGTTTTTAGTTATTTTTATATCTTTTTTTCCAAATAGTTCAAGAAAGACCACAACAAATGAGCAATATTTTGCACTGTTATACAATTTAATGAATCAGAAACTGATGACATAGTGCTGTATTTTACTTCTTTATCTCTTTTTTTCAACCAAAAATGCTTTGCTCTGATTAGGGGGTACTTGAATTTAAAAAATGTTCACAGGGGTACATCACTGAAAAAAGGTTGAGAACCACTGTCCTAAGGCAGTGGTTCTCAACCTTTTTTCAGTGCTGTGAACATTTTTTTAATGCAAGTAGACCTCCATGTCTTCATAACAGGAATATCCTGAATCCTCAAGTTGCATATCACAATAGTCATCATCAGTGTTAATAACACAAGAGCTGCTTGGATTTGCTGTTGATCAATTCAAACTTCGTTCAGTGTAGCCGTAGTGCTTCCTTGACACGTGCGATGTGAAAGTAGACTTAACTGTAAATCTTTTTTCACATTGACTGAAGGGGCACGTAACTGTCCTACCTTCGGTAATATGACTTTTCAAATGCAGGAGAAAGGCTCGTATATCATCGCACTTCGCGCTACATGAGACAATATTACAAGGTAAACCTTCTGCGCTATACATATCAGTCCTACTCTTGCCATATTTATGACAACGGCTGTGAGTTTTGAAGGCTGAGAAGTTGGAAAAAACTCTTGTGCATTTAGGGAAAGAACACTTAAACGATGCATTAGGCATACAACTATGACTTCGCATGTGTCTAACATACGCAAATACATTGCTGCAAGTCGTAGCACATATGTTGCAAGTTATCATCTTTTATGATGACTATGACAAAAAAGAAGAAAACTTAGCTAGCTAGCATGCGGCGGTACATGCGCGTGGTCAACGATAGTGTCTGTGATGCTGACTGTGACGCTATGTCATTTCGGACTTTATAAATATATATATAAAGTCATTCAAACAGAAAATGACACATCAAGGTACAAGTGACTCTTACCTTGTTATCAAAAACACACGATGCAGTAGGATGGATTTAGCAGGGTCGGCCAGGTGAAATGAAGCTCGGTTGGACGAATTGTGGGCGGACCCAAGAAACAAGTCTGAAAAATACTGAATTACACTGTAGGTTTTACAGTAACTTACTGCTGGTCGATATTTTTTGAAAAATGCAACAAAATTTACAGTACTTAACTGCATTTAAGAAGAACATGATAGGTTGATTGGCAACACTAAATTGGCCCTAGTGTGTGAATGTGAGTGTGAATGTTGTCTGTCTATCTGTGTTGGCCCTGCGATGAGGTGGCGACTTGTCCAGGGTGTACCCCGCCTTCCGCCTGATTGTAGCTGAGATAGGCTCCAGCGCCCCCCGCGACCCCGAAGGGAATAAGCGGTAGAAAATGGATGGATGGATGGAGTATATAACTGTAATTTTATTTTTTATTTTTACAGTAATTTTTTACAGTGAAGGTCATGGGTGTCAAACTCTGGCCCGTGGGCCAAATTTGGCCCAACGTGTAATTTGACTTGGCCCTTGAGGCAATATCAAATTAACACTAAAGCTGGACCTTCGATTATACATTGCGGCAGTGCCGCTACTTCTAATACTTGCCAACCCTCCCGGGAATGACTCCAGCACTACTCCCAAATTTATTTTTTTTTTCCAGCTAGTCAAACGAGTGCCAGCCCAGTTTCATGTCAGTGCAGCTTCTGCACCCACACACAATTGAATGCAACGCATACTTCATCAACAGCGATACAGGTTACACTGACGGTAGCCAAATAAAAAACTTTAACACTTTTAGAAATATACGCCACACTGTGAATCCACACCAAACAAGAATGACAAACACATTTCGGGAGAACATCCGCACCGTAACACAACATAAACACAACACAACAAATACCCAGAACCCTTTGTAGCACTAAATCTTCCGAGACGCTACAAGGTGTGTGTGTGTGGGGGGGGGGGGGTTTGGTGGTAGCGGGGGTGTATTTTGTAGCGTCCCGAAAGAGTTAGTGCTGCAAAAGATTCTGGGTATTTGTTCTTTTGTGTTTATGTTGTGTTACGGTGCGGATGTTCTCCCGAAAAGTGTTTTTTATTTTTGTTTGGTGTGGGTTCACAGTGTGGCGTATATTTCTAACAGTGTTAAAGTTTTTTATACTGGCACCCTCAGTGTAACCTGTATCGCTGTTGATGAAGTATGCGTTGCATTCATTTGTGCATGCGTGCTGTAGCTGCACATATCTTGTGACTGGGTCTGAATGATGTTAGAATTGGGTGTACGAGATATGACTGTTGAACATCTTGTTCGATAATGAAAGTTGCCTCAGCTCAAAGCCTGAGCCCCGACATTAAAGAACTAGCATCTAAAAAAAGATGCCAGGTATCTGGCTTGGGCACATCAAATTAGATCAGTGTGTTGCAAACTGAGCAGTTTAAAGTCCTGAATGGTTGTTTTATTCATTGTTATTTTATTTTCAAATTTATTAGCCTGTGGATAAAGTTAATGTTGATATTTACCTCAGAAGGCTGCAAATAGAAAAGAGGCATTCAATTTGTATTTAAATTATATTTGATATGCAATTGATATTTTTTAATTATTATTATTATTATTTGAAACTCCATTTTGCATGTCACTATAAAGTTATATAAGCCTTGCTTGTTCAATATTCAATGCAAAACTTGTTTGGGTCCCTATTAAAAGGTTAATTTGTTCAACCTTGGCCCGCGGCTTTGTTCAGTTTTAAACTTTGGCCCACTCTGTATTTGAGTTTGACACCCCTGGTGAAGGTGAAGCTCTGTCATCCTGGAGGCCACGGGGAAGACCCAGGACACATTGGGAACACTATGTCTCCCGGCTGGCCTGGGAACGCCTCGGGATCCCCTGAGAAAAGGTCCTAGGTGAGGGATCAGACAAAGAGCAGCTCAAAGACCTTTATGAAAAGTACAAATCGAGGACCTAGATTTTTTCTCGCCCAGGCGCAGGTCACCGTGGCTCCCCTGTGGAGCCAGGCGCAGAGGTGGGGCACGATGGCGAGCGACTGGTGGCCGGGCCTGTCTCCATGGGGCCCTGCCGGGCTCATTTCGAAGAGGCAACGTGGGTCAACCCTCCAATGGGCTCACCACTCATGGGCCCATTGAGGTCATAGAGGTCGGATGCAGTGTGAACTGGGCGGCAGCCGAAGGCAGGGCACTTGGCAGTCCGATTATCGGCTACATAAGCTCGCTCTTGGGACGTGGAACGTCACCTCGCTGGGAGGGAAAGAGCCTGAGCTGGTGCGCGAGGTGAAGAAGTTCCGGCTAGATATAGTTGGACTCACTTCGACGCACAGCAAGGGCTCTGGAACCTGTTCTCTCAAGAGGGGATGGACTCTCTTCCACTCTGGCGTTGCAAGCAATGAGAGGCTGGGGTGGCAATTGTTGTTGCTCAAAGCCTGCACGTTGGACCCAGTAGACGAGATGGTAGCTTCCCTCCGCCTTCGGGTTGGGTGACGGGTCCTGACTGTTGTTTGTGTTTACGCACCAAACAGCAGCTCAGAGTACCCACTCTTTTTGGATTCCCTTGAGGGAGTACTGGAGAGTGCTCCCTCGGGTGATTCCCTTGTTCTGTTGGGGGACTTCAATGCTCACGTTGGCAAGGACAGTGAAACCTGGAGAGTCGTGATTGGGAAAAATGGCCACCCGGATCTGAACCCAAGTGGTGCTTTGTTATTGGACTTTTGTGCTCGTCACGGATTGTCCATAACAAACACAATGTTCAAACATAAGGAAGAACTTTAAACATGTCACGAGGGAGGTGCTGGACATTGAGTCTGAGTGGACCATGTTCCGTGCCTCTCTTGTCGAGCCTGCTGATTGGAGCTGTGGCCGCAAGGTGTTTGGTGCCTGTCGTGGCGGTAATCCTAGAACTCGCTGGTGGCCACCAGCAGGGAGGGATGCCGTCAAGCTGAAGAAATAGCCTATCGGGTCCTTTTGGCTCATGGGACTCCAGAGGCAGCGGGCATACCGACAGGCCAAGCAGTGCCTGGGGAGTCTGTGGTGGACTCTCCTATTTCTGGGGCTTAGGTTGCCTAGGTAGTTAAAAAGCTCCTCTGTGGCAAGGCCCCGGTGGTGGATGAGTTCCTTAAGGCTCTGGATACTGTGGGGCTGTCTTGGTTGACAAGACTCTGCAACATCGCGTGAACATTGGGGGTGGTACCTCTGGATTGGCACACCGGGGTGGTGGTTCCTCTCTTTAAGAAGGGGAACCGGAGGGTGTGTTCCAACTATCGTGAAACACACTCTTCAGCCTTCCCGGTAAGGTCTATTCATGTGTACTGGGGAAACTCGGATCCAGGACGAACAGTGTGGTTTTCGTCCTGGTCGTGGAACGGTAGACCAGGTCTATACTCTCGGCAGGGTCCTTGAGTGTGAAGCGACTGGGATGAGAATCAGCACCTCCAAGTCCAAGTCCATGGTTTCGCGCAGGAAAGGGTCGAGTGCCATCTCCAGGTTGGGGAGGAGATCTTGCCCCAAGTGGAGGAGTTCAAGTACCTAGGAGTCTTGTTCACGAGTGAGGATAGAGTGGATCGAGAGATCCACAGGCGATTTGGTGCGGCGTCTTCAGTATTGAGGACGCTATATCGATCCGTTGTGGTGAAGAAGGAGCTGAGCCAGAAGGAAAAGCTCTCAATTTACCGTCGATCTACGTTCCCAGCTTTGGGTTATGACCGAAAGGACAAGCGGCCGAAATGCGTTTCCTCTGCCGGGTGGTGGGTCTCTACCTTAGAGACAGGGTGAGAAGCTCTGTCATCCGGGAGGAACTCAAAGTAAAGCCGCTGCTCCTCCACATTGAGAGGAGCCATGAGGTGGTTCGGGCATCTGCTCAGGATGCCACCCGAACGCCTCTAGGGAGGTGTGGCAGGAGGCCACGGGGAAGACCTAGGACACATTGGAAAGACTATGTCCCCGGCTGGCCTGGGAACGCCTCGGAATACCCCGAGAAGAGCTGGACAAAGTGGCTGGGGACAGGGAAGTCTGGGATTTTCTGCTCAGGCTGCTGCCCCCGCAACCCGACCTCGGATAAGCGGAAGAAAATGGATGGATTTAGAATGACAGTTATACTGTCAGATTGAGTACAAAAACTAACTAAACCTTACACAATATAATGTTTCTAGTATTATTATTATCCAGGCATTATTAGCCATTTTGCATATGTTGTTTAGGAGTTATGTTTAAATAAATAACTGTCAGATTGAGTGTGACAGTAAACTGTCATAGTGAGTAAAACCCTTATTTTGTATTTGCAAACCTTACAAAAACAACTAAATCTAGTTAAACTCACACAGATACAATATTAGAGGCATTTTTGGACACAATGCATGTTTGGTTTTAGAGTTATGTTTATATAACTTTCATATTTAGTATGACAGTTATACTGTCATATTGAATAAAAACAACAACTAACAAAACCTTACAAAATACAATTTTTCTAGTAAAACTAACTAAGATACATGCTCCAGGCATTATTAGCTATTTTGCATGTGTTGTTTGAGTTATGTTTAAATAACTGTCATATTGAGTGTGACAGTATACTGTCATAAAACCCAATTTTTGTATTTGCAACCCTGATTCTAGTAAAACTCACATATATACAATATTACAGGCAGTTTTGGACATAATGGTTTGGTTTTGGAGTTATGTTTATATAACTTTCATATATAGTATGACAGCTAAACTGTTATATTGAGTAAAAAAACTAACTTGTGTTTGTCATAAAACCCAATTTTTGTATTAGCAAACCATACAACTGATTCAAATAAAACTCACATGGATTCAATATTACAGGCATTTTCAGACATTTTGCATGTTTGGTTTAGGAATTATGTTGGAATCATTTTTATTAATTTGTTCGTATTTTCTCAGAATTTTAGAAGATTACTGTCATATTGAGTAAAAAAATAATTTTTGTGTTTGCAAGCCTTAAAAAAAGCATATGTTTCCAGTAAAACTCCCAAAGATGCATTATTTCAGGCATTATTAGCCATTTTTCAGGTGTGGTTTAGGAGTTATGTTTAAATAACTGTCATATTGAGTGTGGCGTTATACTGTCATATTGAGTTAAAAAAATCTAACTTGTGTCTTTGCAAACCTTACAAAAGAAAATGTTTCTAGCAACACTCACAAAGATAATTTTTTTCACGCTATTAGACATGTTTCATGTGTATTTAGGAGTTATAATTAAATAACTTTCATATTGAGTGTTAAAGTTATAATGTCATTATGTGTAAAACCTAATTTTTGTATTTGCAAACCTTACAAAAACAATTGATTCTAGTAAAACTTACATAAATTCAATATTACAGGCATTTTTAGACAATTCACATGTTTGGTTTAAAAATTGTGTTTGAATGCATTTGTATTGCTTTTTTCGCATTATCTCAGGATTCCAAGATCATTACTTTCATATTGAGTAAAACACTACTTTTTGTTTTTGCAAACCTTACAAACCCACATGAATACATTATTATAAGCAATTTTAGACATGACACACGTTTGGTTCTGGAGTTATGTTTATATAACTTTTATATTTAGTATGACTGTTATACTGTCATATTGAATAAAAAAAACTAGCTTGTGTCTTTGCAAACTTTACAAAAGATCATTTTTCTAGTAAAACTAACAAAGATACATGTCTCCAGTTTGTCACTTCACCTGTCCAGTGCCAAGGTGCACTGGGATAGGCTCCAGTAGATTAATGCTGCTTTAACATCTGCTGACTGAAGAATCCTCCATCAAGTCTTTTATTGGGCGCCAAACAATCATCCATGCCATACCCACTTCAAGTCCCAAAGATCATTTTTCTAGTAAAACTAACAAAGATACATGTCTCCAGGCATTATTAGCCATTTTGCATGGGTTGTTTAGGAATTATGTTTAAATACATTTTTATTGCTTTTTTCGCATTATCTCAGGATTCTTAGATCATTACTTTCATATTGAGTAAAAAACTACTTTTTGTTTTTGCAAACCTTACAAACTCACATAAATACATTATTACAGGCATTTTTAGATATGACACATGTTTGGTTTTGGAGCTATGTTTATATAACTTTTATATTTAATATGACTGTTATACTGTCATATTGAATAAAAAAAAACTAGCTTGTGTCTTTGCAAACTTTACAAAATATCATTTTTCTAGTAAAACTAACAAAGATACATGTCTCCAGGCATTATTAGCCATTTTGCATGGGTTGTTTAGGAATTATCTTTAAATACATTTTTATTGCTTTTTTCGCATTATTTAGGATTCTAAAATCCTTACTTTCATATTGAGGAAAAAACTACTTTTTGTTTTTGCAAACCTTACAAACTCACATAAATACATTATTATAGGCAATTTTAGACATGACACACGTTTAGTTCTGGAGTTTTGTTTATATAACTTTCATATTTAGTATGACTGTTATACTGTCTTATTGAATAAAAACAACTAGCTTGTGTCTTTGCAAACTTTACAAAATATACATTTCCTAGTAAAACTAACAAAGATACATGTCTCCAGGCATTATTACCCATTTTGCCTGGGTTGTTTAGGAGTTATGTTTAAATACACTTTTATTGCTTTTTTCGCATTATCTCAGGATTCTAAGATCATTACTTTCATATTGAGTAAAAAACTACTTTTTGTTTTTGCAAACCTTACAAACTCACATAAATACATTATTACAGACATTTTTAGACATGACACATGTTTGGTTTTGGAGTTATGTTTATATAACTTTTATATTTAGTATGACTGTTATACTGTCATATTGAATTAAAAAAAAACTAGCTTGTGTCTTTGAAAACTTTACAAAGGATCATTTTTCTAGTAAAACTAACAAAGATACATGTCTCCAGGCATTATTACCCATTTTGCATGGGTTGTTTAGGAATTATGTTTGAATACAGTTTTATTGCTTTTTTTGCATTATCTCAGGATTTTAAGATCATTACTTTCATATTGAGTAAAAAACTAGTTTTTGTTTTTGCAAACCTTACAAACTCACATTAATACATTAATACAGGCATTTTTAGACATGACACATGTTTGGTTTTGTAGTTATGTTTATATAACTTTCATATTTAGTATGACTGTTATACTGTCATATTGAATAAGAAAAAACTAGCTTGTGTCTTTGCAAACTTTACAAAAGATCATTTTTCTAGTAAAACTAACAAAGATACATGTCTCCAGGCATTATTACCCATTTTGCATGGGTTGTTTAGGAATTATGTTTAAATACATTTTTATTGCTTTTTTCGCATTATGTCAGGATTCTAAAATCCTTACTTTCATATTGAGGAAAAAACTACTTTTTGTTTTGCAAACCTTACAAACTCACATAAATACATTATTACAGGCATTTTTAGACATAACACATGTTTGGTTTTGGAGTTATGTTTTGATAACTTTCATATTTAGTAGGACTGTTATACTGTCATATTTGATTTTAAAAAACTAGCTTGTGTCTTTGCAAACTTTACAAAACATCATTTTTCTAGTAAAACTAACAAAGATACATGTGTCCAGGCATTATTACCCATTTTGCATGGGTTGTTTAGGAATTATGTTTAAATACATTTTTTATTGCTTTTTTCGCATTATCTCAGGATTCTAAGCTCATTACTTTCATATTGAGTAAAAAACTACTTTTTGTTTTTGCAAACCTTACAAACTCACATAAATACATTATTACAGGCATTTTTAGACATGACACATGTTTGGTTTTGGAGTTATGTTTATATAACTTTCATATTTAGTATGATTGTTATACTGTCATATTGAATAAAAAAAAACTAGCTTGTGTCTTTGCAAACATTACAAAATATCATTTTTCTAGTAAAACTAACAAAGATACATGTCTCCAGGCATTATTAGCCATTTTGCATGGGTTGTTTAGGAATTATCTTTAAATACATTTTTATTGCTTTTTTCGCATTATTTAGGATTCTAAAATCCTTACTTTCTTATTGAGGAAAAAACTACTTTTTGTTTTTGCAAACCTTACAAACTCACATAAATACATTATTACAGACATTTTTAGAAACGACACATGTTTGGTTTTGGAGTTATGTTTATATAACTTTCATATTTAGTATGACTGTTATACTGTCATATTGAATAAGAAAAAACTAGCTTGTGTCTTTGCAAACTTTACAAAAGATAATTTTTCTAGTAAAACTAACAAAGATACATGTCTCCAGGCATTATTACCCATTTTGCATGGGTTGTTTAGGAATTATGTTTAAATACATTTTTATTGCTTTTTTCGCATTATTTCAGGATTCTAAAATCCTTACTTTCATATTGAGGAAAAAACTACTTTTTGTTTTGCAAATCTTACAAACTCACATAAATACATTATTACAGGCATTTTTAGACACAACACATGTTTGGTTTTGGAGTTATGTTTTGATAACTTTCATATTTAGTAGGACTGTTATACTGTCATATTTAATTTTAAAAAACTAGCTTGTGTCTTTGCGAACTTTACAAAATATAATTTTTCTAGTAAAACTAACAAAGATACATGTGTCCAGGCATTATTACCCATTTTGCATGGGTTGTTTAGGAATTTTGTTTAAATACATTTTTATTGCTTTTTTTGCATTATCTCAGGATTCCAAGATCATTACTTTCATATTGAGTAAAAAACTACTTTTTGTTTTTGCAAACCTTACAAACTCACATAAATACATTATTATAGACATTTTTAGACATGACACATGTTTGGTTTTGGAGTTATGTTTATATAACTTTCATATTTAGTATGATTGTTATACTGTCATATTGAATAAAAAAAAACTAGCTTGTGTCTTTGCAAACATTACAAAAGATCATTTTTCTAGTAAAACTAACAAAGATACATGTCTCCAGGCATTATTACCCATTTTGCATGGGTTGTTTAGGAATTATGTTTAAAGAAATATGTATTGCTTTTTTCGCATTATCTCAGGATTCTAAGATCATTACTTTCATATTGAGTAAAAAACTACTTTTTGTTTTTGCAAACCTTACAAACTCACATAAATACATTATTACAGGCAATTTTAGACATGACACATGTTTGGTTTTGGAGTTATGTTTATATAACTTTTATATTTAATATGACTGTTATACTGTCATATTAATTAAAAAAAACTAGCTTGTGTCTTTGCAAACTTTACAAAAGATCATTTTTCTAGTAAAACTAACAAAGATGCATGTCTCCAGGCATTATTACCCATTTTGCATGGGTTGTTTAGGAATTATGTTTAAATACATTTTTATTGCTTTTTTCGCATTATCTCAGGATTTTAAGATCATTACTTTCATATTGAGTAAAAAACTACTTTTTGTTTTTGCAAACCTTACAAACTCACATTAATACATTATTACAGGCATTTTTAGACATGACACATGTTTGGTTTTGGAGTTATGTTTATATAACTTTCATATTTAATATGACTGTTATACTGTCATATTGAATTAAAAAAAACTGGCTTGTGTCTTTGCAAACTTTACATAAGATCATTTTTCCAGTAAAACTAACAAAGATACATGTTTCCAGGCATTATTAGCCATTTTGCATATGTTGTTTAGGAGTAATGTTTAAATACATTTTTATTGCTTTTTTCGCATTATCTCAGGATTTTAAGAACATTACAGTCATATTGAGGAAAAAAACTACTTTTTGTGTTTGCAAGATTTAAAAAAGCATGTGTTTCGAGTAAAACGGCCAAGGATGCATTATTTCAGGCATTATTAGCCATTTTTCATGTGTGGTTTGAGTTATGGTTAAATAACTGTCATATACTGTCAGTTATGACATAGTAAGTAAAACCTAATTTATGTATTTGCAAACCTTACAAAATCATTTAAATCTAGTAAAACTCACATGGATTCAATATTACAGACATTTTTAGACATTTTGCATGTTTGGTTTAGGAATTATGTTGGAATCATTTTTATTAATTTGTTCGTATTTTCTCAGAATTTTAGAACATTACTGTCATATTGAGTAAAAAATAATTTTTGTGTTTGCAAGCCTTAAAAAAGCATATGTTTCGAGTAAAACTTACAAGAATGCATTATTTCAGGCATTGTTAATCATTTTTCATGTGTAGTTTAAGAGTTATGTTTAAATAACTGTCATATTGAGTGTGGCAGTTATACTGTCATATTGAGTAAAAAAAACTAACCTGTCTTTGCAAACCTTACAAAAGAAAATGTTTCTAGTAACACTCACAAAGATAAATTTTTTCACGCATTATTAGACATGTTTCATGTGTGGTTAGGAGTTATAAATAAATAATTGTCATATTGAGTGTTACAGTTTTAATGTCATTATGTGTAAAACCTAATTTTTGTATTTGCAAACCTTACAAAAACAATTGATTCTAGTAAAACGTATATAGATTCAATATTACAGGCATTTTTAGACATTTTACATGTTTGGTTTAAAATTTGTGTTTGAATACATTTGTATTGCTTTTTTCGAATTATCTCAGGATTCTAAGAACATTACTTTCATATTGAGTAAAAAACTACTTTTTGTTTTTGCAAACCTTACAAACTCACATAAATACATTATTACAGGCATTTTTAGACATGACACATGTTTGGTTTTGGAGTTATGTTTATATAACTTTCATATTTAGTATGACTGTTATACTGTCATATTGAATAAAAAAAACTAGCTTGTGTCTTTGATATCTTTACAAAAGATCATTTTTTTAAACTAACAACGTTACATGTCTCCCTAGGTATTATTAGCCATTTTGCATGTGTTGTTTAGGAGTTAGGTTTAAATACATTTTTATTGCTTTTTTCCCTTTATCTCAGGGTTCTAAGAACATTACAGTCAAGTAAAAAAATACTTTTTGTGTTTGCAAAATGTAAAACTCAGTAAAACTCCCAATGATTCATTATTTCAGGCATTATTAGCCATTTTTTTGTGTGGTTTATGAGTTATGTTTAAATAACTGTCATATTGAGTGTGATTTTGTCATTGTGAGTAAAACCTAATTTTTGTATTTGCAAACCTTACAAAAACAACCGATTCTAGGAAAAGTCACATTGATACAATATTACAGGCATGTTTAGGCATATTGCATGTTTGGTTTTGGAGTTATATTTATATAACCTGCTTTCTGAGCCGCCACCCTTGTGGTTTGCGTGTCCCACTGATCCAGGAACTATGTTGTCCGGGGGCTTCTATGGTCTCCCAAGACAAACAGGTCCTAGGTGAGGGATCAGACAAAGAGCAGCTCAAAGACCTTTATTAAAAGTACAATTGAGGACCTAGATTTTTTCTCGCCGGGACGCAGGTCACCGTGGCTCCCCTGTGGAGCCAGGCCCAGAGGTGTGGCACGATGGCGATTGACGGGCCAGTCCCCATGGGGCCCAGCCGTGCTCAGCTCGAAGAGGCAACGTGGATCCCCCCTCCAGGGCTCACCACTCATGGGCTGGGTCATAGAGGGTGCAGTGTGAGCTGGGCGGCAGCCGAAGGCAGGGCACTTGGTGGTCCGATTATCGGCTACATAAGCTCGCTCTTGGGACATGGAACGTCACCTCGCTGGGAGGGAAGGAGCCTGAGCTGGTGCATGAGGTGGAGACGTTCCCGGCTAGATATAGTTGGACTCACAGCAAGGGCTCTGGAACCTGTTCTCTCAGAGGGGCTGGACTGAGCTGAACTTTCATTACTTGCAACGCCAGAGTGGAAGAGATTCCACACTGGCGTTGCAACTAATGAGAGGCTGGGGTGGCAATTCTTGTTGCCCGCCGGCTCAAAGCCTGCACGTTGGACTTTAAACCCAATAAACGAGATGGTAGCTTCCTTCAGCCTTCGGGTTGGGTGACGGGTCCTGACTGTTGTTTGTGTTTACACACCAAACAGCAGCTCAGAGTACCAACTCTTTTTGGATTCCCTTGAGGGAGTACTGGAGAGTGCTCCCGCGGGTGATTCCCTTGTTCTGCTGGTGGACTTCAACGCTATGTTGGCAACGACAGTGAAACCTGGAGAGTCGTGATTGGGAAAAATGGCCACCCGGATCTGAACCCAAGTGGTGCTTTGTTATTGGAGTTTTGTGCTTGTCACGGATTGTCCATAACAAACACAATGTTCAAACATAAGGGTGTCCATATGTGCACTTGGCACAAGGACACCCTCGGCCGCATGATTGACTTTGTAGTTGTGTCATGGGATTTGCGGCCTCATGTTTTGGACACTCGGTGAAGAGAGGGGCAGAGCTTTCCACCAACCACCACCTGGTGGTGAGCTGGCTCCGATGGTAGGGGAGGATGCCGGTCAGACCTGGCAGGCCCAAACGTATTGTAAGGGTCTGCTGGGAACACCTAGCAGAGTCTCCTGAAGAACTTTGAACATGTCCGGAAGAACTTTGAACATGTCACGAGGGAGGTGCTGGACATTGAGTCTGAGTGGACCATGTTCTGGACCGTTCCTCTCTTGTTGAGCCAGCTGATTGAAGCTGTGGCCGCAAGGTGTTTGGTGCCTGTCGTGGCGGTAATCCACCAGCAGTGAGGGATGCTGTCAAGCTGAAGAAAGAGCCACCGGGTCCTTTTGGCTCATGGGACTCCAGAGGCAGTGGGCATACCGACAGGCCAAGCGAGACCTCCTCAGTCCCACCAACACGTCTTCCTATGAGGAAACAGTGCCTGGGAAGTCTGTGGTGGGCTCTCCTATTTCTGGGGCTGAGGTTGCCAAGGGAGTTAAAAAGCTCCTCGGTGGCAAGGCCCCGGGGGTATGAGCTCCGTCCGGAGTTCCTTAAGGCTCTGGATGCTGTGGGGCAGTCTTGGTTGACAAGACTCTGCAACATTGCGTCTACATCGGGGGCGGTACCTCTGGATTGGCAGACCGGGGTGGTGGTACCTCTCTTTAAGAAGGGGAACCGGAGGGTGTGTTCCAACTATCGTAGATCACACTCCTCAGCCTTCCCGGTAAGGTCTATTCATGTGTAATGGAGAGGAGGAACCTCGGATCCAGGACGAACAGTGTGGTTTTCGTCCTGGTCGTGGAACGGTAGACCAGCTCTATACTCTCGGCAGGGTCCTTGAGTGTGCATGGGAGTTTGCCCAACCAGTCTACATAAGTTTTGTGGACTTGGAGAAGACATTCGACCTTGGTCCCCGGTAAATCCTGTGGGGAGTGCTCAGAGAGTATGGAGTATCGGCATGTCTGATTGTGGCGGGTGTCTCCCTGTATGATCAGTGTCAGAGCTTGGTCCGCATTGCCGGCAGTATGTCGGACCCCTTTCCAGTGAGGGTTGGACTCCGCCAAGGCTGCCCTTTGTCACCGATTCTGTTCATAACTTTAATGGACAGAATATCTAGGCGCAGTCATGGCTTTGAGGATCCCCTCAACGCCATGACTGCGCCTGGTTTGGTGGCTGCAGGATTAGGTCTCTGCTTTTTGCAGATGATGTGGTCCTGATGGCTTCAACTGGCCAAGATCTTCAGCTTTCATTGGATCGGTTCGCAGTGAAGCGACTGGGATGAGAATCAGCACCTCCAAGTCCGAGTCCATGGTTCTCGCCCGGGAAAGGGTGTAGTGCCATCTCGAGGTTGGGAAAGAGATCTTGCCCCAAGTGAAGGAGTTCAAGTACCTAGGAGTCTTGTTCACGAGTGAGGATAGAGTGGATTTTGAGATCTACAGGCGGATCGGTGCGGCGTCTTCAGTAATGAGGACGCTATATCGATCCGTTGTGGTGAAGAAGGTGCTGAGCCAGAAGGAAAAGCTTTCAATTTACCGGTCGATCAACGTTCCCATCCTCACCTATGGTCATGAGCTTTGGGTTATGACCGAAAGGACAAGGTCACGGGTACAAGCGGCCGAAATGAGTTTCCTCCGCCGGGTGGTGGGTCTCTCCCTTAGAGATACGGTGAGAAGCTCTGTCATCTGGGAGGAACTCAGTGTAAAGCCGCTGCTCCTCCACATTGAGAGGAGCCAGATGAGGTGGTTCGGGCATCTGCTCAGGATGCCACCCGAACGCCTCCCTAGGTCCGAACGGCAGGAGGCCATGGGGAAGACCTAGGATACATTGGAAAGACTATGGCCTGGGAACGCCTCGGGATCCCCCGAGAAGAGCTGGACGAAGTGGCTGGGGAGAGGGAAGTCTGGGCTCTCTGCTTAGGCTGCTGCCCCCGCAACCCGACCTCGGATAAGCGGAAGAAAATGGATGGATTTAGTATGACAGTTATACTGTCATATTGAGTGTGACAGTATACTGTCATAAAACCCAATTTTTGTATTTGCAAACCTGATTCTAGTAAAACTCACATCTATACAATATTACAGGCAATTTTGGACATAATGCACGTTTGGTTTTCGAGTTATGTTTATATAACTTTAATATATAGTATGACATCTATACTGTTATAATGAGTAAAAAAACTAACTTGTGTCTGTCATAAAACTCAATTTTTGTATTTGCAAACCTTACAAAAACAAATGATTCTAGTAAAACTCACATGGATTCAATATTACAGGCATTTTTAGACATTTTGCATGTTTGGTTTAGGAATTATGTTGGAATACATTTGTATTGCTTTTTTTCACATTATCTCAGCATTTTAAGAACTTACTGTCATATTGAGTAAAAAAAACTTTTTGTGTTTGCAAGCCTTAAAAAAACAACCGATTCTAGTAAAACTCACATTGATACAATATTACAGGCATGTTTAGACATCTTGCATGTTTGGTTTTGGAGTTATGTTTATATAACCTGCTTTCTGAGCCGCCACCTTTGTGGTTTGCGTGTCCCACTGATTCTAGGAGCTATGTTGTCCGGGGGCTTCTATGCCCCCTGGTAGGGTCCCCCAAGACAAACAGGTCCTAGGTGAGGAATCAGACAAAGAGCAGCTCAAAGACCTTTATGAAAAGTACAAATCGAGGACCTAGATATTTTCTCGCCCGGACGCGGGTCACCGTGGCTCCCCTGTGGAGCCAGGCCCAGAGGTGGGGCACGATGGCGAGCGACTGGTGCCCATGGGGCCCAGCTCGAAGAGGCAACGTGGGCCCCCCCTGCAATAGGCTCACCACTCATGGGCTGGGTCATAGAGGTCGGGTGCAGTGTTAGCTGGGCGGAAGCCGAAGGCAGGGCACTTGGCGGTCCGATTATCGGCTACATAAGCTCGCTCTTGGGACGTGGAACGTCACCTCGCGAGGTGGAGAAGTTCCCGGCTAGATAAAGCTGGACTCACTTCGACGCACAGCAAGGGCTCTGGAACCTGTTCTCTCAAGAGGGGTTGGACTCTCTTCCACTCTGGCGTTGCAAGTAATGAGAGGCTGGGTTGGCAATTCTTGTTGCCCCCCGGCTCAAAGCCTGCACGTTGGACTTAACCCAGAAGACGAGATGGTAACTTCCCTCCACTTTCGGGTTGGGTGACGGGTCCTGACTGTTGTTGGTGTTTACGCACCAAACAGCAGCTCAGAGTACCCACTCTTTTTGGATTCCCTTGAGAGTGCTCCCTCGGGTGATTCCTTTGTTCTGCTGGGGGTCTTCAACGCTGATGTTGGCAACGACTTTGAAACCTGGAGAGTCGTGATTGGGAAAAATGGCCACCCAGATCTGAACCCAAGAGGTGCTTTATTATTGGACTTTTGTGCTCGTCACGGATTGTCCATAACAAACACAATGTTCAAACATAAGGGTGTCCATATGTGCACTTGGCACCAGGACACCCTCGGCCGCAGTTCCATTATTGACTTTGTAGTTGTGTCATGGGATTTGCGGCCTCATGTTTTGGACACTCGGGTGAAGAGAGGGGCGAGCTTTCTACCGATCACCACCTGGTGAGCTGGCTCCGATGGTGGGGTAGGATCCCGGACAGACCTGGCAGGCCCAAACGCATTGTGAGAGTCTTTTGGGAATGCCTAGCAGTGTCCTGTCAGAGAGAGTTTCTTTTTCTACCTCCGGAGGAACTTTGAACATGTCACAAAGGAGGTGCTGGACATTGAGTCTGAATGGATCATGTTCCGTGCCTCTCTTGTCAAGCCAGCTGATTGGAGCTGTGGCCGCAAGGTGTTTGGTGCCTGTCGTGGCGGTAATCCTAGAACCCGCTGGTGGCCACCAGCAGTGCGGGATGCCGTCAAGCTGAAGAAAGAGCTTATCTGGTCCTTTTGGCTCGTAGGACTCCAGAGGCAGCGGGCATACCGACAGGCCAAGCAGTGCCTGGGGAGTCTGTGGTGGGCTCTCCTATTTCTGGGGCTGAGGTTGCCAAGGTAGTTAAAAAGCTCCTCGGTGGCAAGGCCGCGGGGGTGGATGAGCTCCGTCCGGAGTTCCTTAAGGCTCTGGATGCTGTGGGGCTGTTTTAGTTGACAAGACTCTGCAACATCGCATGGACATCAGGGGCGGTACCTCTGGATTGGCAGACCGGGGTGGTGGTTCCTCTCTTTAAGAAGGGGAACCGGAGGGTGTGTTCCAACTATCGTAGATCACACTCCTCAGCCTTCCCGGTAAGGTCTATTCATGTGTACTGGAGAGGAGGAACCTCGGATCCAGGACGAACAGTGTGGTTTTCGTCCTGGTCGTGGAACGGTAGACCAGCTCTATACTCTCGGCAGGGTCCTTGAGTGTGCATGGGAGTTTGTCCAACCAGTCTACATGTGCTTTGTGGACTTGGAGAAGACATTCGACCGTGGCCACCCCGGGAAGTCCTGTGGGGAGTGCTCAGAGAGTATGGGGTATCGGCATGTCTGATTGTGGCGGGTCGCTCCCTGTATGATCAGTGTCAGAGCTTGGTCCGCATTGCCAGCAGTATGTCGGACCCCTTTCCAGTGAGGGTTGGACCGGAGTCCAACCCTCGTGTTGGCTGCCCTTAGTCACCAAATGTGTTCATAAATTTTATGGACAGAATTTCTAGGCGCAGTCATGGCGTTGAGGGGATCCGGTTTGGTGGCTGCAGGATTAGGTCTCTCCTTTTTGCAGATGATGTGGTCCTTATGGCTTTAACTGGCCAGGATCTTCAGCTCTCATTGGATTGGTTCGCAGCCGAGTGTGAAGCGACTGGGATGAGAATCAGCACCTCCAAGTCCGAGGTTCTCGCCCGGGAAAGGGTGGAGTGCCATTTCGAGGTTGGGCAGGAGATCTTGCCCCAAGTGGATGAGTTCAAGTACCTGGAGTCTTGTTCATGAGTGAGGGAAGAGTGGATCGTGAGATGCACAGGCTGGCGGCCGAAATGAGTTTTCTCCGCTGGGTGGCGGGTCTCTCCCTTACTGTAAGAATTTTCACCGTTTAATTACAGTAACCTACTGGCAGCTAACGGTTCCAGTATAAAACTGTTTTTCTACAGCACACATACTGTGATTTATCACTACACTTTATTACTGTAAAAAGTATCACAGTACTGTGCTGTATCAAATATACGCTTCACAGCATAATACTGTCATCTGTTTAGCGGCATTACACTGTTATTTTAGTGTATCTACTGTAATATCCATTAACAGTTAATTACAGTAAAATAATTGTAAGCACTATAGACTGAGCTTTACAGTATAATGCCACTAGAAGTTAATGAGTTGAACTTTTAATTTTTCAAAATCAAAATCCCTGCAATCTGCTGGCATAAAAATGACTGGAGAAATGGCCTTGCAAGATTATGTTTTTATTAACCAATTATTTTAAAGTGCATCAAATACATTCAATGTACATTTAGTGCATTCTTCTTATTTTCAGTAAAGCATTTTAACATGTATAACATGTCCACTTAATTTCTAACTGGAGACAAAACACTGAACACGAGTCCAGTGTTTAGTTGTCGGCTACATAAAGCCCCACTCAAAGTCTGTGAGATGTTTTATAAGGGTGGCTACGTGAGGATTTACAGTTGCTGCCTTTTTCTGGACCAGCTTCCCGGTCTTCTTGGACACCACCTTTCCCTGGCTAGCCTTTGTTCCCCTCTCAGGGTTAACGCCAATGAATCGCCTAAAAAAGAGAGAAAGCATATTAGATATTCTGTTGTGATTGAAGATTACTTGTAGTCGATACAGAACCCCCCCTCACATTGTTATTTAGGAATATGCACTGCACAAATATTAATATCAATTTTAGGATATATGTGAGCCTATACCATAACCACAGCTGTAGATGAGTGAATGCTCTAAAACCCATTAAGACAAATTCAGAGAGGAAGACAATGCTAAAGCCTCCCCAACCCCTCTCTCTATTCATGTTTTCTCTCCATCTACGGGACCGTGTATTTACGCTGATGTTTCCTGCTTTCACCCATTTAACATATAGTTACCTGCTCATTACCTATCTTCTCTGCATCCTGGGGTCACACTGGTGCTTCTTGCCTTTACCCAATCAACATATCTTTACCTGCACATTACCTACCTTCTCTGCATAGTGTGGTCACGCTGGTGCTTTCTACCTTTACCCATTCAACATATCTTTACCTGCACATTACCTACCTTCTCTATATCCTGGAGTCAAGCTGGTGTTTCCTGCCTTTACTCATTCAACATATCTTTACCTGCACATTACCTACCTTCTCTGTATCCTGGCGTCTAGCTGGTGTTTCCTGCCTTCACCCATTCAACATATCTTTACCTGCACATTACCTACCTTCCCTGCATCCTTGGGTCACACTGGTGCTTCTTTCTTTCACCATACAACATATCTTCACCTGCACATACCTACCTTGTCTGCATGGCCTCGACCACACCTGCGCTTCCTTCTTTCACCCATTCAACATACCTTCACCCGCACATTACCTACCTTCCCTGCATAGTGGGGTCACACTGGTGCTTCCTGCCTTTACCCATTCAACATATCTTCACCCGCACATTACCTACTTGCTCTGCATTCTCGGGTCAAGCTGGTGCTTCCTGCCATCATCCAGTCAACATGTCTTTACCTGCAAATTATCTACTTTTTCTGCATCCTGGGGTCAAACAGGTGCTTCCTTCTTTGACCCAGTCAACATATCTTTACCTGCACATTACCTACCTTCTCTGTATCCTAGAGTCAAACTGGTGCTTCGGTCCCTAATAAGAAGGTCCACAAAGGAACAGAAGAGTCATTGATTTAAGGCACACAATTGGGGAAATGACAAGTCAAATTCCTGAACAGAGGTGAGAAATATAAAATAAAATATCCTAACAGTATTTTAACAGTATCAAGAGGATTTACCTTTGAACAAATTCCAATGTCCGAGGACCTTCCTCTTGGTATTCCAAGTTGAACACATAGTATGTGGCAAGAAGGGCAGCAAGCCCTGAGATTAAGCTAGGTTGGACGCCTTTGCAGATGACATCACCTTCCATGCTGATCATCCAACGTTTTATTGTGACTTTGTCACCAGCAACTGGTACAGTCAAGAAATGCAGTTTATTTTCCTAAACAGTATCCAATATGGGTAGCATTTTAAAAGTATTTGGAATGGCCACCTCACTCGCTCTCTCTTTCCTCTGTTTACATCTAGTCTCCTAAGGCAGTGGTTCTCAAATGGGGGTACGCGTACTCCTGGGGGTACTTGAAGGTATGCCAAGGGGTACGTGAGATTTTTTTTAAATATTCTAAAAATAGCAACAATTCAAAAATCCTTTATAAATATATTTATTGAATAATACTTCGACAAAATATGAATGTAAGTTCATAAACTGAACAACTAATCAAGTAGGCTATTCCATTCATTACCATAAAGCCAGAGTTTCCCCCATGCCATGATGGTTTGACCCTACCTGGCGGTGCCACACGGCACCAACTGTCAATCAACTATCCATGTAGAAAACAATGGAGGCTTGGTTAAAGCGTAGTGGACATGTTCCATAAATATTGATGTTAAAGATTTCTTTTTTTGTGAAGAAATGTTGAGAATGAAGTTCATGAATCCAGATGGATCTCTATTACAATCCCCAAAGAGGGCACTTTAAGTTGATTACTTCTATGTGTAAAAATCTTTATTTATAATTGAATCACTTGGTTATTTTTCAACAAGTTTTTAGTTATTTTTATATCTTTTTTTCCAAATAGTTCAAGAAAGACCACAACAAATGAGCAATATTTTGCACTGTTATACAATTTAATAAATCAGAAACTGATGACATAGTGCTGTATTTTACTTCTTTATCTCTTTTTTTCAACCAAAAATGCTTTGCTCTGATTAGGGGGTACTTGAATTTAAAAAATGTTCACAGGGGTACATCACTGAAAAAAGGTTGAGAACCACTGTCCTAAGGCAGTGGTTCTCAACCTTTTTTCAGTGCTGTGAACATTTTTTTAATGCAAGTAGACCTCCATGTCTTCATAACAGGAATATCCTGAATCCTCAAGTTGCATATCACAATAGTCATCATCAGTGTTAATAACACAAGAGCTGCTTGGATTTGCTGTTGATCAATTCAAACTTCGTTCAGTGTAGCCGTAGTGCTTCCTTGACACGTGCGATGTGAAAGTAGACTTAACTGTAAATCTTTTTTCACATTGACTGAAGGGGCACGTAACTGTCCTACCTTCGGTAATATGACTTTTCAAATGCAGGAGAAAGGCTCGTATATCATCGCACTTCGCGCTACATGAGACAATATTACAAGGTAAACCTTCTGCGCTATACATATCAGTCCTACTCTTGCCATATTTATGACAACGGCTGTGAGTTTTGAAGGCTGAGAAGTTGGAAAAAACTCTTGTGCATTTAGGGAAAGAACACTTAAACGATGCATTAGGCATACAACTATGACTTCGCATGTGTCTAACATACGCAAATACATTGCTGCAAGTCGTAGCACATATGTTGCAAGTTATCATCTTTTATGATGACTATGACAAAAAAGAAGAAAACTTAGCTAGCTAGCATGCGGCGGTACATGCGCGTGGTCAACGATAGTGTCTGTGATGCTGACTGTGACGCTATGTCATTTCGGACTTTATAAATATATATATAAAGTCATTCAAACAGAAAATGACACATCAAGGTACAAGTGACTCTTACCTTGTTATCAAAAACACACGATGCAGTAGGATGGATTTAGCAGGGTCGGCCAGGTGAAATGAAGCTCGGTTGGACGAATTGTGGGCGGACCCAAGAAACAAGTCTGAAAAATACTGAATTACACTGTAGGTTTTACAGTAACTTACTGCTTGTCGATATTTTTTGAAAAATGCAACAAAATTTACAGTACTTAACTGCATTTAAGAAGAATATGATAGGTTGATTGGCAACACTAAATTGGCCCTAGTGTGTGAATGTGAGTGTGAATGTTGTCTGTCTATCTGTGTTGGCCCTGCGATGAGGTGGCGACTTGTCCAGGGTGTACCCCGCCTTCCGCCTGATTGTAGCTGAGATAGGCTCCAGCGCCCCCCGCGACCCCGAAGGGAATAAGCGGTAGGAAATGGATGGATGGATGGAGTATATAACTGTAATTTTATTTTTTATTTTTACAGTAATTTTTTACAGTGAAGGTCATGGGTGTCAAACTCTGGCCCGTGGGCCAAATTTGGCCCAACGTGTAATTTGACTTGGCCCTTGAGGCAATATCAAATTAACACTAAAGCTGGACCTTCGATTATACATTGCGGCAGTGCCGCTACTTCTAATACTTGCCAACCCTCCCGGGAGTGACTCCAGCACTCCTCCCGAATTATTTTTTTTTTTCCAGCTAGTCAAACGAGTGCCAGCCCAGTTTCATGTCAGTGCAGCTTCTGCACCCACACACAATTGAATGCAACGCATACTTCATCAACAGCGATACAGGTTACACTGACGGTAGCCAAATAAAAAACTTTAACACTTTTAGAAATATACGCCACACTGTGAATCCACACCAAACAAGAATGACAAACACATTTCGGGAGAACATCCGCACCGTAACACAACATAAACACAACACAACAAATACCCAGAACCCTTTGTAGCACTAAATCTTCCGAGACGCTACAAGGTGTGTGTGGGGGGGGGGGGGGGGGGGGGAGGTTTGGTGGTAGCGGGGGTGTATTTTGTAGCGTCCCGAAAGAGTTAGTGCTGCAAAAGATTCTGGGTATTTGTTCTTTTGTGTTTATGTTGTGTTACGGTGCGGATGTTCTCCCGAAAAGTGTTTTTTATTTTTGTTTGGTGTGGGTTCACAGTGTGGCGTATATTTCTAACAGTGTTAAAGTTTTTTATACTGGCACCCTCAGTGTAACCTGTATCGCTGTTGATGAAGTATGCGTTGCATTCATTTGTGCATGCGTGCTGTAGCTGCACATATCTTGTGACTGGGTCTGAATGATGTTAGAATTGGGTGTACGAGATATGACTGTTGAACATCTTGTTCGATAATGAAAGTTGCCTCAGCTCAAAGCCTGAGCCCCGACATTAAAGAACTAGCATCTAAAAAAAGATGCCAGGTATCTGGCTTGGGCACATCAAATTAGATCAGTGTGTTGCAAACTGAGCAGTTTAAAGTCCTGAATGGTTGTTTTATTCATTGTTATTTCATTTTCAAATTTATTAGCCTGTGGATAAAGTTAATGTTGATATTTACCTCAGAAGGCTGCAAATAGAAAAGAGGCATTCAATTTGTATTTAAATTATATTTGATATGCAATTGATATTTTTTAATTATTATTATTATTATTTGAAACTCCATTTTGCATGTCACTATAAAGTTATATAAGCCTTGCTTGTTCAATATTCAATGCAAAACTTGTTTGGGTCCCTATTAAAAGGTTAATTTGTTCAACCTTGGCCCGCGGCTTTGTTCAGTTTTAAACTTTGGCCCACTCTGTATTTGAGTTTGACACCCCTGGTGAAGGTGAAGCTCTGTCATCCTGGAGGCCACGGGGAAGACCCAGGACACATTGGGAACACTATGTCTCCCGGCTGGCCTGGGAACGCCTCGGGATCCCCTGAGAAAAGGTCCTAGGTGAGGGATCAGACAAAGAGCAGCTCAAAGACCTTTATGAAAAGTACAAATCGAGGACCTAGATTTTTTCTCGCCCAGGCGCAGGTCACCGTGGCTCCCCTGTGGAGCCAGGCGCAGAGGTGGGGCACGATGGCGAGCGACTGGTGGCCGGGCCTGTCTCCATGGGGCCCTGCCGGGCTCATTTCGAAGAGGCAACGTGGGTCAACCCTCCAATGGGCTCACCACTCATGGGCCCATTGAGGTCATAGAGGTCGGATGCAGTGTGAACTGGGCGGCAGCCGAAGGCAGGGCACTTGGCAGTCCGATTATCGGCTACATAAGCTCGCTCTTGGGACGTGGAACGTCACCTCGCTGGGAGGGAAAGAGCCTGAGCTGGTGCGCGAGGTGAAGAAGTTCCGGCTAGATATAGTTGGACTCACTTCGACGCACAGCAAGGGCTCTGGAACCTGTTCTCTCAAGAGGGGCTGGACTCTCTTCCACTCTGGCGTTGCAAGCAATGAGAGGCTGGGGTGGCAATTGTTGTTGCTCAAAGCCTGCACGTTGGACCCAGTAGACGAGATGGTAGCTTCCCTCCGCCTTCGGGTTGGGTGACGGGTCCTGACTGTTGTTTGTGTTTACGCACCAAACAGCAGCTCAGAGTACCCACTCTTTTTGGATTCCCTTGAGGGAGTACTGGAGAGTGCTCCCTCGGGTGATTCCCTTGTTCTGTTGGGGGACTTCAATGCTCATGTTGGCAAGGACAGTGAAACCTGGAGAGTCGTGATTGGGAAAAATGGCCACCCGGATCTGAACCCAAGTGGTGCTTTGTTATTGGACTTTTGTGCTCGTCACGGATTGTCCATAACAAACACAATGTTCAAACATAAGGAAGAACTTTAAACATGTCACGAGGGAGGTGCTGGACATTGAGTCTGAGTGGACCATGTTCCGTGCCTCTCTTGTCGAGCCTGCTGATTGGAGCTGTGGCCGCAAGGTGTTTGGTGCCTGTCGTGGCGGTAATCCTAGAACTCGCTGGTGGCCACCAGCAGGGAGGGATGCCGTCAAGCTGAAGAAATAGCCTATCGGGTCCTTTTGGCTCATGGGACTCCAGAGGCAGCGGGCATACCGACAGGCCAAGCAGTGCCTGGGGAGTCTGTGGTGGACTCTCCTATTTCTGGGGCTTAGGTTGCCTAGGTAGTTAAAAAGCTCCTCTGTGGCAAGGCCCCGGTGGTGGATGAGTTCCTTAAGGCTCTGGATACTGTGGGGCTGTCTTGGTTGACAAGACTCTGCAACATCGCGTGAACATTGGGGGTGGTACCTCTGGATTGGCACACCGGGGTGGTGGTTCCTCTCTTTAAGAAGGGGAACCGGAGGGTGTGTTCCAACTATCGTGAAACACACTCCTCAGCCTTCCCGGTAAGGTCTATTCATGTGTACTGGGGAAACTCGGATCCAGGACGAACAGTGTGGTTTTCGTCCTGGTCGTGGAACGGTAGACCAGGTCTATACTCTCGGCAGGGTCCTTGAGTGTGAAGCGACTGGGATGAGAATCAGCACCTCCAAGTCCAAGTCCATGGTTTCGCGCAGGAAAGGGTCGAGTGCCATCTCCAGGTTGGGGAGGAGATCTTGCCCCAAGTGGAGGAGTTCAAGTACCTAGGAGTCTTGTTCACGAGTGAGGATAGAGTGGATCGAGAGATCCACAGGCGATTTGGTGCGGCGTCTTCAGTATTGAGGACGCTATATCGATCCGTTGTGGTGAAGAAGGAGCTGAGCCAGAAGGAAAAGCTCTCAATTTACCGTCGATCTACGTTCCCAGCTTTGGGTTATGACCGAAAGGACAAGCGGCCGAAATGCGTTTCCTCTGCCGGGTGGTGGGTCTCTACCTTAGAGACAGGGTGAGAAGCTCTGTCATCCGGGAGGAACTCAAAGTAAAGCCGCTGCTCCTCCACATTGAGAGGAGCCATGAGGTGGTTCGGGCATCTGCTCAGGATGCCACCCGAACGCCTCTAGGGAGGTGTGGCAGGAGGCCACGGGGAAGACCTAGGACACATTGGAAAGACTATGTCCCCGGCTGGCCTGGGAACGCCTCGGAATACCCCGAGAAGAGCTGGACAAAGTGGCTGGGGACAGGGAAGTCTGGGATTTTCTGCTCAGGCTGCTGCCCCCGCAACCCGACCTCGGATAAGCGGAAGAAAATGGATGGATTTAGAATGACAGTTATACTGTCAGATTGAGTACAAAAACTAACTAAACCTTACACAATATAATGTTTCTAGTATTATTATTATCCAGGCATTATTAGCCATTTTGCATATGTTGTTTAGGAGTTATGTTTAAATAAATAACTGTCAGATTGAGTGTGACAGTAAACTGTCATAGTGAGTAAAACCCTTATTTTGTATTTGCAAACCTTACAAAAACAACTAAATCTAGTTAAACTCACACAGATACAATATTAGAGGCATTTTTGGACACAATGCATGTTTGGTTTTAGAGTTATGTTTATATAACTTTCATATTTAGTATGACAGTTATACTGTCATATTGAATAAAAACAACAACTAACAAAACCTTACAAAATACAATTTTTCTAGTAAAACTAACTAAGATACATGCTCCAGGCATTATTAGCTATTTTGCATGTGTTGTTTGAGTTATGTTTAAATAACTGTCATATTGAGTGTGACAGTATACTGTCATAAAACCCAATTTTTGTATTTGCAACCCTGATTCTAGTAAAACTCACATATATACAATATTACAGGCAGTTTTGGACATAATGGTTTGGTTTTGGAGTTATGTTTATATAACTTTCATATATAGTATGACAGCTAAACTGTTATATTGAGTAAAAAAACTAACTTGTGTTTGTCATAAAACCCAATTTTTGTATTAGCAAACCATACAACTGATTCAAATAAAACTCACATGGATTCAATATTACAGGCATTTTCAGACATTTTGCATGTTTGGTTTAGGAATTATGTTGGAATCATTTTTATTAATTTGTTCGTATTTTCTCAGAATTTTAGAAGATTACTGTCATATTGAGTAAAAAAATAATTTTTGTGTTTGCAAGCCTTAAAAAAAGCATATGTTTCCAGTAAAACTCCCAAAGATGCATTATTTCAGGCATTATTAGCCATTTTTCAGGTGTGGTTTAGGAGTTATGTTTAAATAACTGTCATATTGAGTGTGGCGTTATACTGTCATATTGAGTTAAAAAAAATCTAACTTGTGTCTTTGCAAACCTTACAAAAGAAAATGTTTCTAGCAACACTCACAAAGATAATTTTTTTCACGCTATTAGACATGTTTCATGTGTATTTAGGAGTTATAATTAAATAACTTTCATATTGAGTGTTAAAGTTATAATGTCATTATGTGTAAAACCTAATTTTTGTATTTGCAAACCTTACAAAAACAATTGATTCTAGTAAAACTTACATAAATTCAATATTACAGGCATTTTTAGACAATTCACATGTTTGGTTTAAAAATTGTGTTTGAATACATTTGAATACATCAGGATTCCAAGATCATTACTTTCATATTGAGTAAAACACTACTTTTTGTTTTTGCAAACCTTACAAACCCACATGAATACATTATTATAAGCAATTTTAGACATGACACACGTTTGGTTCTGGAGTTATGTTTATATAACTTTTATATTTAGTATGACTGTTATACTGTCATATTGAATAAAAAAAACTAGCTTGTGTCTTTGCAAACTTTACAAAAGATCATTTTTCTAGTAAAACTAACAAAGATACATGTCTCCAGTTTGTCACTTCACCTGTCCAGTGCCAAGGTGCACTGGGATAGGCTCCAGTAGATTAATGCTGCTTTAACATCTGCTGACTGAAGAATCCTCCATCAAGTCTTTTATTGGGCGCCAAACAATCATCCATGCCATACCCACTTCAAGTCCCAAAGATCATTTTTCTAGTAAAACTAACAAAGATACATGTCTCCAGGCATTATTAGCCATTTTGCATGGGTTGTTTAGGAATTATGTTTAAATACATTTTTATTGCTTTTTTCGCATTATCTCAGGATTCTTAGATCATTACTTTCATATTGAGTAAAAAACTACTTTTTGTTTTTGCAAACCTTACAAACTCACATAAATACATTATTACAGGCATTTTTAGATATGACACATGTTTGGTTTTGGAGCTATGTTTATATAACTTTTATATTTAATATGACTGTTATACTGTCATATTGAATAAAAAAAAACTAGCTTGTGTCTTTGCAAACTTTACAAAATATCATTTTTCTAGTAAAACTAACAAAGATACATGTCTCCAGGCGTTATTAGCCATTTTGCATGGGTTGTTTAGGAATTATCTTTAAATACATTTTTATTGCTTTTTTCGCATTATTTAGGATTCTAAAATCCTTACTTTCATATTGAGGAAAAAACTACTTTTTGTTTTTGCAAACCTTACAAACTCACATAAATACATTATTATAGGCAATTTTAGACATGACACACGTTTAGTTCTGGAGTTTTGTTTATATAACTTTCATATTTAGTATGACTGTTATACTGTCTTATTGAATAAAAACAACTAGCTTGTGTCTTTGCAAACTTTACAAAATATACATTTCCTAGTAAAACTAACAAAGATACATGTCTCCAGGCATTATTACCCATTTTGCCTGGGTTGTTTAGGAGTTATGTTTAAATACACTTTTATTGCTTTTTTCGCATTATCTCAGGATTCTAAGATCATTACTTTCATATTGAGTAAAAAACTACTTTTTGTTTTTGCAAACCTTACAAACTCACATACATACATTATTACAGACATTTTTAGACATGACACATGTTTGGTTTTGGAGTTATGTTTATATAACTTTTATATTTAGTATGACTGTTATACTGTCATATTGAATTAAAAAAAAACTAGCTTGTGTCTTTGAAAACTTTACAAAGGATCATTTTTCTAGTAAAACTAACAAAGATACATGTCTCCAGGCATTATTACCCATTTTGCATGGGTTGTTTAGGAATTATGTTTGAATACAGTTTTATTGCTTTTTTTGCATTATCTCAGGATTTTAAGATCATTACTTTCATATTGAGTAAAAAACTAGTTTTTGTTTTTGCAAACCTTACAAACTCACATTAATACATTAATACAGGCATTTTTAGACATGACACATGTTTGGTTTTGTAGTTATGTTTATATAACTTTCATATTTAGTATGACTGTTATACTGTCATATTGAATAAGAAAAAACTAGCTTGTGTCTTTGCAAACTTTACAAAAGATCATTTTTCTAGTAAAACTAACAAAGATACATGTCTCCAGGCATTATTACCCATTTTGCATGGGTTGTTTAGGAATTATGTTTAAATACATTTTTATTGCTTTTTTCGCATTATCTCAGGATTCTAAAATCCTTACTTTCATATTGAGGAAAAAACTACTTTTTGTTTTGCAAACCTTACAAACTCACATAAATACATTTTTACAGGCATTTTTAGACATAACACATGTTTGGTTTTGGAGTTATGTTTTGATAACTTTCATATTTAGTAGGACTGTTATACTGTCATATTTGATTTTAAAAAACTAGCTTGTGTCTTTGCAAACTTTACAAAACATCATTTTTCTAGTAAAACTAACAAAGATACATGTGTCCAGGCATTATTACCCATTTTGCATGGGTTGTTTAGGAATTATGTTTAAATACATTTTTTATTGCTTTTTTCGCATTATCTCAGGATTCTAAGCTCATTACTTTCATATTGAGTAAAAAACTACTTTTTGTTTTTGCAAACCTTACAAACTCACATAAATACATTATTACAGGCATTTTTAGACATGACACATGTTTGGTTTTGGAGTTATGTTTATATAACTTTCATATTTAGTATGATTGTTATACTGTCATATTGAATAAAAAAAAACTAGCTTGTGTCTTTGCAAACATTACAAAAGATCATTTTTCTAGTAAAACTAACAAAGATACATGTCTCCAGGCATTATTACCCATTTTGCATGGGTTGTTTAGGAATTATGTTTAAAGACATTTTCATTGCTTTTTTCGCATTATCTCAGGATTCTAAGATCATTACTTTCATATTGAGTAAAAAACTACTTTTTGTTTTTGCAAACCTTACAAACTCACATAAATACATTATTACAGGCATTTTTAGACATGACACATGTTTGGTTTTGGAGTTATGTTTATATAACTTGTATATTTAATATGACTGATATACTGTCATATTGAATTAAAAACAACTAGCTTGTGTCTTTGCAAACTTTACAAAATATACATTTCCTAGTAAAACTAACAAAGATACATGTCTCCAGGCATTATTACCTTTTTTAAATGGGTTGTTTAGGAATTATGTTTAAATACATTTTTATTGCTTTTTTCGCATTATCTCAGGATTTTAAGATCATTACTTTCATATTGAGTAAAAAACTACTTTTTGTTTTTGCAAACCTTACAAACTCACATTAATAAATTATTACAGGCATTTTTAGACATGACACATGTTTGGTTTTGGAGTTATGTTTATATAACTTTTATATTTAGTATGACTGTTACACAGTCATATTGAATTAAAAAAAACTGGCTTCTGTCTTTGCAAACTTTACAAAAGATCATTTTTCTAGTAAAACTAACAAAGATACATGTCTCCAGGCATTATTACCCATTTTACATGGGTTGTTTAGGAATTATGTTTAAATACATTTTTATTGCTTTTTTTGCATTATCTCAGGATTCTAAGATCATTACTTTCATATTGAGTAAAAAACTACTTTTTGTTTTTGCAAACCTTACAAACTCACATAAATACATTATTACAGGCATTTTTAGACATAACACATTTTTGGTTTTGGAGTTATGTTTATATAACTTTTATATTTAGTATGACTGTTATACAGTCATATTGAATAAAAAAAAACTGGCTTCTGTCTTTGCAAACTTTACAAAAGATCATTTTTCTAGTAAAACTAACAAAGATACATGTTTCCAGGCATTATTAGCCATTTTGCATATGTTGTTTAGGAGTAATGTTTAAATACATTTTTATTGCTTTTTCGCATTATCTCAGGATTTTAAGAACATTACAGTCATATTGAGTAAAAAAACTACTTTTTGTGTTTGCAAGATTTAAAAAAGCATGTGTTTCGAGTAAAACGGCCAAGGATGCATTATTTCAGGCATTATTAGCCATTTTTCATGTGTGGTTTGAGTTATGGTTAAATAACTGTCATATACTGTCAGTTATGACATAGTAAGTAAAACCTAATTTATGTATTTGCAAACCTTACAAAATCATTTAAATCTAGTAAAACTCACATGGATTCAATATTACAGACATTTTTAGATATTTTGCATATTTGGTTTAGGAATTATGTTGGAATCATTTTTTTTAATTTGTTCGTATTTTCTCAGAATTTTAGAACATTACTGTCATATTGAGTAAAAAAATAATTTTTGTGTTTGCAAGCCTTAAAAAAGCATATGTTTCGAGTAAAACTTACAAGAATGCATTATTTCAGGCATTGTTAATCATTTTTCATGTGTAGTTTAAGAGTTATGTTTAAATAACTGTCATATTGAGTGTGGCAGTTATACTGTCATATTGAGTAAAAAAAACTAACCTGTCTTTGCAAACTTTACAAAAGAAAATGTTTCTAGTAACACTCACAAAGATAAATTTTTTCACGCATTATTAGACATGTTTCATGTGTGGTTAGGAGTTATAAATAAATAATTGTCATATTGAGTGTTACAGTTTTAATGTCATTATGTGTAAAACCTAATTTTTGTATTTGCAAACCTTACAAAAACAATTGATTCTAGTAAAACTTATATAGATTCAACATTACAGGATTTTTTAGACATTTTACATGTTTGGTTTAAAATTTGTGTTTGAATACATTTGTATTGCTTTTTTCGAATTATCTCAGGATTCTAAGAACATTACTTTCATATTGAGTAAAAAACTACTTTTTGTTTTTGCAAACCTTACAAACTCACATAAATACATTATTACAGGCATTTTTAGACATGACACATGTTTGGTTTTGGAGTTATGTTTATATAACTTTCATATTTAGTATGACTGTTATACTGTCATATTGAATAAAAAAAACTAGCTTGTGTCTTTGATATCTTTACAAAAGATCATTTTTTTAAACTAACATGTCTCCCTAGGCATTATTAGCCATTTTGCATGTGTTGTTAAGAAGTTAGGTTTAAATACATTTTTATTGCTTTTTTCCCTTTATCTCGGGGTTCTAAGAACCTTACAGTCAAGTAAAAAAATACTTTTTGTGTTTGCAAAATGTAAAACTCAGTAAAACTCCCAATGATTCATTATTTCAGGCATTATTAGCCATTTTTTTGTGTGGTTTATGAGTTATGTTTAAATAACTGTCATATTGAGTGTGATTTTGTCATTGTGAGTAAAACCTAATTTTTGTATTTGCAAACCTTACAAAAACAACCAATTCTAGGAAAACTCACATTGATACAATATTACAGGCATGTTTAGGCATATTGCATGTTTGGTTTTGGAGTTATATTTATATAACCTGCTTTCTGAGCCGCCACCCTTGTGGTTTGCGTGTCCCACTGATCCAGGAACTATGTTGTCCGGGGGCTTCTATGGTCTCCCAAGACAAACAGGTCCTAGGTGAGGGATCAGACAAAGAGCAGCTCAAAGACCTTTATTAAAAGTACAATTGAGGACCTAGATTTTTTCTCGCCCGGACGCAGGTCACCGTGGCTCCCCTGTTGAGCCAGGCCCAGAGGTGTGGCACGATGGCGATTGACGGGCCAGTCCCCATGGGGCCCAGCCGTGCTCAGCTCGAAGAGGCAACGTGGATCCCCCCCTCCAGGGCTCACCACTCATGGGCTGGGTCATAGAGGGTGCAGTGTGAGCTGGGCGGCAGCCGAAGGCAGGGCACTTGGTGGTCCGATTATCGGCTACATAAGCTCGCTCTTGGGACATGGAACGTCACCTCGCTGGGAGGGAAGGAGCCTGAGCTGGTGCATGAGGTGGAGACGTTCCCGGCTAGATATAGTTGGACTCACAGCAAGGGCTCTGGAACCTGTTCTCTCAGAGGGGCTGGACTGAGCTGAACTTTCATTACTTGCAACGCCAGCGTGGAAGAGATTTCACACTGGCGTTGCAACTAATGAGAGGCTGGGGTGGAAATTCTTGTTGCCCGCCGGCTCAAAGCCTGCACGTTGGACTTTAAACCCAATAGACGAGATGGTAGCTTCCTTCAGCCTTCGGGTTGGGTGACGGGTCCTGACTGTTGTTTGTGTTTACACACCAAACAGCAGCTCAGAGTACCAACTCTTTTTGGATTCCCTTGAGGGAGTACTGGAGAGTGCTCCCGCGGGTGATTCCCTTGTTCTGCTGGTGGACTTCAACGCTATGTTGTGTGGTGCTTTGTTATTGGACTTTTGTGCTTGTCATGGATTGTCCATAACAAACACAATGTTCAAACATAAGGGTGTCCATATGTGCACTTGGCACAAGGACACCCTCGGCCGCATGATTGACTTTGTAGTTGTGTCATGGGATTTGCGGCCTCATGTTTTGGACACTCGGTGAAGAGAGGGGCAGAGCTTTCCACCAACCACCACCTGGTGGTGAGCTGGCTCCGATGGTAGGGGAGGATGCCGGTCAGACCTGGCAGGCCCAAACGTATTGTAAGGGTCTGCTGGGAACACCTAGCAGAGTCTCCTGAAGAACTTTCAACATGTCCGGAAGAACTTTGAACATGTCACGAGGGAGGTGCTGGACATTGAGTCTGAGTGGACCATGTTCTGGACCGTTCCTCTCTTGTTGAGCCAGCTGATTGAAGCTGTGGCCGCAAGGTGTTTGGTGCCTGTCGTGGCGGTAATCCACCAGCAGTGAGGGATGCTGTCAAGCTGAAGAAAGAGCCACCGGGTCCTTTTGGCTCATGGGACTCCAGAGGCAGTGGGCATACCGACAGGCCAAGCGAGACCTCCTCAGTCCCACCAACACGTCTTCCTATGAGGAAACAGTGCCTGGGAAGTCTGTGGTGGGCTCTCCTATTTCTGGGGCTGAGGTTGCCAAGGTAGTTAAAAAGCTCCTCGGTGGCAAGGCCCCGGGGGTATGAGCTCCGTCCGGAGTTCCTTAAGGCTCTGGATGCTGTGGGGCAGTCTTGGTTGACAAGACTCTGCAACATTGCGTCTACATCGGGGGCGGTACCTCTGGATTGGCAGACCGGGGTGGTGGTACCTCTCTTTAAGAAGGGGAACCGGAGGGTGTGTTCCAACTATCGTAGATCACACTCCTCAGCCTTCCCGGTAAGGTCTATTCATGTGTAATGGAGAGGAGGAACCTCGGATCCAGGACGAACAGTGTGGTTTTCGTCCTGGTCGTGGAACGGTAGACCAGCTCTATACTCTCGGCAGGGTCCTTGAGTGTGCATGGGAGTTTGCCCAACCAGTCTACATAAGTTTTGTGGACTTGGAGAAGACATTCGACCTTGGTCCCCGGTAAATCCTGTGGGGAGTGCTCAGAGAGTATGGAGTATCGGCATGTCTGATTGTGGCGGGTGTCTCCCTGTATGATCAGTGTCAGAGCTTGGTCCGCATTGCCGGCAGTATGTCGGACCCCTTTCCAGTGAGGGTTGGACTCCGCCAAGGCTGCCCTTTGTCACCGATTCTGTTCATAACTTTAATGGACAGAATATCTAGGCGCAGTCATGGCTTTGAGGATCCCCTCAACGCCATGACTGCGCCTGGTTTGGTGGCTGCAGGATTAGGTCTCTGCTTTTTGCAGATGATGTGGTCCTGATGGCTTCAACTGGCCAAGATCTTCAGCTTTCATTGGATCGGTTCGCAGTGAAGCGACTGGGATGAGAATCAGCACCTCCAAGTCCGAGTCCATGGTTCTCGCCCGGGAAAGGGTGTAGTGCCATCTCGAGGTTGGGAAAGAGATCTTGCCCCAAGTGAAGGAGTTCAAGTACCTAGGAGTCTTGTTCACGAGTGAGGATAGAGTGGATTTTGAGATCTACAGGCGGATCGGTGCGGCGTCTTCAGTAATGAGGACGCTATATCGATCCGTTGTGGTGAAGAAGGTGCTGAGCCAGAAGGAAAAGCTTTCAATTTACCGGTCGATCAACGTTCCCATCCTCACCTATGGTCATGAGCTTTGGGTTATGACCGAAAGGACAAGGTCACGGGTACAAGCGGCCGAAATGAGTTTCCTCCGCCGGGTGGTGGGTCTCTCCCTTAGAGATACGGTGAGAAGCTCTGTCATCTGGGAGGAACTCAGTGTAAAGCCGCTGCTCCTCCACATTGAGAGGAGCCAGATGAGGTGGTTCGGGCATCTGCTCAGGATGCCACCCGAACGCCTCCCTAGGTCCGAACGGCAGGAGGCCATGGGGAAGACCTAGGATACATTGGAAAGACTATGGCCTGGGAACGCCTCGGGATCCCCCGAGAAGAGCTGGACGAAGTGGCTGGGGAGAGGGAAGTCTGGGCTCTCTGCTTAGGCTGCTGCCCCCGCAACCCGACCTCGGATAAGCGGAAGAAAATGGATGGATTTAGTATGACAGTTATACTGTCATATTGAGTGTGACAGTATACTGTCATAAAACCCAATTTTTGTATTTGCAAACCTGATTCTAGTAAAACTCACATCTATACAATATTACAGGCAATTTTGGACATAATGCACGTTTGGTTTTCGAGTTATGTTTATATAACTTTAATATATAGTATGACATCTATACTGTTATAATGAGTAAAAAAACTAACTTGTGTCTGTCATAAAACTCAATTTTTGTATTTGCAAACCTTACAAAAACAAATGATTCTAGTAAAACTCACATGGATTCAATATTACAGGCATTTTTAGACATTTTGCATGTTTGGTTTAGGAATTATGTTGGAATACATTTGTATTGCTTTTTTTCACATTATCTCAGCATTTTAAGAACTTACTGTCATATTGAGTAAAAAAAACTTTTTGTGTTTGCAAGCCTTAAAAAAACAACCGATTCTAGTAAAACTCACATTGATACAATATTACAGGCATGTTTAGACATCTTGCATGTTTGGTTTTGGAGTTATGTTTATATAACCTGCTTTCTGAGCCGCCACCTTTGTGGTTTGCGTGTCCCACTGATTCTAGGAGCTATGTTGTCCGGGGGCTTCTATGCCCCCTGGTAGGGTCCCCCAAGACAAACAGGTCCTAGGTGAGGAATCAGACAAAGAGCAGCTCAAAGACCTTTATGAAAAGTACAAATCGAGGACCTAGATATTTTCTCGCCCGGACGCGGGTCACCGTGGCTCCCCTGTGGAGCCAGGCCCAGAGGTGGGGCACGATGGCGAGCGACTGGTGCCCATGGGGCCCAGCTCGAAGAGGCAACGTGGGCCCCCCCTGCAATAGGCTCACCACTCATGGGCTGGGTCATAGAGGTCGGGTGCAGTGTTAGCTGGGCGGAAGCCGAAGGCAGGGCACTTGGCGGTCCGATTATCGGCTACATAAGCTCGCTCTTGGGACGTGGAACGTCACCTCGCGAGGTGGAGAAGTTCCCGGCTAGATAAAGCTGGACTCACTTCGACGCACAGCAAGGGCTCTGGAACCTGTTCTCTCAAGAGGGGTTGGACTCTCTTCCACTCTGGCGTTGCAAGTAATGAGAGGCTGGGTTGGCAATTCTTGTTGCCCCCCGGCTCAAAGCCTGCACGTTGGACTTAACCCAGAAGACGAGATGGTAACTTCCCTCCACTTTCGGGTTGGGTGACGGGTCCTGACTGTTGTTGGTGTTTACGCACCAAACAGCAGCTCAGAGTACCCACTCTTTTTGGATTCCCTTGAGAGTGCTCCCTCGGGTGATTCCTTTGTTCTGCTGGGGGTCTTCAACGCTGATGTTGGCAACGACTTTGAAACCTGGAGAGTCGTGATTGGGAAAAATGGCCACCCAGATCTGAACCCAAGTGGTGCTTTATTATTGGACTTTTGTGCTCGTCACGGATTGTCCATAACAAACACAATGTTCAAACATAAGGGTGTCCATATGTGCACTTGGCACCAGGACACCCTCGGCCGCAGTTCCATTATTGACTTTGTAGTTGTGTCATGGGATTTGCGGCCTCATGTTTTGGACACTCGGGTGAAGAGAGGGGCGAGCTTTCTACCGATCACCACCTGGTGAGCTGGCTCCGATGGTGGGGTAGGATCCCGGACAGACCTGGCAGGCCCAAACGCATTGTGAGAGTCTTTTGGGAATGCCTAGCAGTGTCCTGTCAGAGAGAGTTTCTTTTTCTACCTCCGGAGGAACTTTGAACATGTCACAAAGGAGGTGCTGGACTTCGAGTCTGAATGGATCATGTTCCGTGCCTCTCTTGTCAAGCCAGCTGATTGGAGCTGTGGCCGCAAGGTGTTTGGTGCCTGTCGTGGCGGTAATCCTAGAACCCGCTGGTGGCCACCAGCAGTGCGGGATGCCGTCAAGCTGAAGAAAGAGCTTATCTGGTCCTTTTGGCTCATGGGACTCCAGAGGCAGCGGGCATACCGACAGGCCAAGCAGTGCCTGGGGAGTCTGTGGTGGGCTCTCCTATTTCTGGGGCTGAGGTTGCCAAGGTAGTTAAAAAGCTCCTCGGTGGCAAGGCCGCGGGGGTGGATGAGCTCCGTCCGGAGTTCCTTAAGGCTCTGGATGCTGTGGGCTGTTTTAGTTGACAAGACTCTGCAACATCGCATGGACATCAGGGGCGGTACCTCTGGATTGGCAGACCGGGGTGGTGGTTCCTCTCTTTAAGAAGGGGAACCGGAGGGTGTGTTCCAACTATCGTAGATCACACTCCTCAGCCTTCCCGGTAAGGTCTATTCATGTGTACTGGAGAGGAGGAACCTCGGATCCAGGACGAACAGTGTGGTTTTCGTCCTGGTCGTGGAACGGTAGACCAGCTCTATACTCTCGGCAGGGTCCTTGAGTGTGCATGGGAGTTTGTCCAACCAGTCTACATGTGCTTTGTGGACTTGGAGAAGACATTCGACCGTGGCCACCCCGGGAAGTCCTGTGGGGAGTGCTCAGAGAGTATGGGGTATCGGCATGTCTGATTGTGGCGGGTCGCTCCCTGTATGATCAGTGTCAGAGCTTGGTCCGCATTGCCAGCAGTATGTCGGACCCCTTTCCAGTGAGGGTTGGGCCGGAGTCCAACCCTCGTGTTGGCTGCCCTTAGTCACCAAATGTGTTCATAAATTTTATGGACAGAATTTCTAGGCGCAGTCATGGCGTTGAGGGGATCCGGTTTGGTGGCTGCAGGATTAGGTCTCTCCTTTTTGCAGATGATGTGGTCCTTATGGCTTTAACTGGCCAGGATCTTCAGCTCTCATTGGATTGGTTCGCAGCCGAGTGTGAAGCGACTGGGATGAGAATCAGCACCTCCAAGTCCGAGGTTCTCGCCCGGGAAAGGGTGGAGTGCCATTTCGAGGTTGGGCAGGAGATCTTGCCCCAAGTGGATGAGTTCAAGTACCTGGAGTCTTGTTCATGAGTGAGGGAAGAGTGGATCGTGAGATGCACAGGCTGGCGGCCGAAATGAGTTTTCTCCGCTGGGTGGCGGGTCTCTCCCTTACTGTAAGAATTTTCACCGTTTAATTACAGTAACCTACTGGCAGCTAACGGTTCCAGTATAAAACTGTTTTTCTACAGCACACATACTGTGATTTATCACTACACTTTATTACTGTAAAAAGTATCACAGTACTGTGCTGTATCAAATATACGCTTCACAGCATAATACTGTCATCTGTTTAGCGGCATTACACTGTTATTTTAGTGTATCTACTGTAATATCCATTAACAGTTAATTACAGTAAAATAATTGTAAGCACTATAGACTGAGCTTTACAGTATAATGCCACTAGAAGTTAATGAGTTGAACTTTTAATTTTTCAAAATCAAAATCCCTGCAATCTGCTGGCATAAAAATGACTGGAGAAATGGCCTTGCAAGATTATGTTTTTATTAACCAATTATTTTAAAGTGCATCAAATACATTCAATGTACATTTAGAGCATTCTTCTTATTTTCAGTAAAGCATTTTAACATGTATAACATGTCCACTTAATTTCTAACTGGAGACAAAACACTGAACACGAGTCCAGTGTTTAGTTGTCGGCTACATAAAGCCCCACTCAAAGTCTGTGAGATGTTTTATAAGGGTGGCTACGTGAGGATTTACAGTTGCTGCCTTTTTCTGGACCAGCTTCCCGGTCTTCTTGGACACCACCTTTCCCTGGCTAGCCTTTGTTCCCCTCTCAGGGTTAACGCCAATGAATCGCCTAAAAAAGAGAGAAAGCATATTAGATATTCTGTTGTGATTGAAGATTACTTGTAGTCGATACAGAACCCCCCCTCACATTGTTATTTAGGAATATGCACTGCACAAATATTAATATCAATTTTAGGATATATGTGAGCCTATACCATAACCACAGCTGTAGATGAGTGAATGCTCTAAAACCCATTAAGACAAATTCAGAGAGGAAGACAATGCTAAAGCCTCCCCAACCCCTCTCTCTATTCATGTTTTCTCTCCATCTACGGGACCGTGTATTTACGCTGATGTTTCCTGCTTTCACCCATTTAACATATAGTTACCTGCTCATTACCTATCTTCTCTGCATCCTGGGGTCACACTGGTGCTTCTTGCCTTTACCCAATCAACATATCTTTACCTGCACATTACCTACCTTCTCTGCATAGTGTGGTCACGCTGGTGCTTTCTACCTTTACCCATTCAACATATCTTTACCTGCACATTACCTACCTTCTCTATATCCTGGAGTCAAGCTGGTGTTTCCTGCCTTTACTCATTCAACATATCTTTACCTGCACATTACCTACCTTCTCTGTATCCTGGCGTCTAGCTGGTGTTTCCTGCCTTCACCCATTCAACATATCTTTACCTGCACATTACCTACCTTCCCTGCATCCTTGGGTCACACTGGTGCTTCTTTCTTTCACCATACAACATATCTTCACCTGCACATACCTACCTTGTCTGCATGGCCTCGACCACACCTGCGCTTCCTTCTTTCACCCATTCAACATACCTTCACCCGCACATTACCTACCTTCCCTGCATAGTGGGGTCACACTGGTGCTTCCTGCCTTTACCCATTCAACATATCTTCACCCGCACATTACCTACTTGCTCTGCATTCTCGGGTCAAGCTGGTGCTTCCTGCCATCATCCAGTCAACATGTCTTTACCTGCAAATTATCTACTTTTTCTGCATCCTGGGGTCAAACAGGTGCTTCCTTCTTTGACCCAGTCAACATATCTTTACCTGCACATTACCTACCTTCTCTGTATCCTAGAGTCAAACTGGTGCTTCGGTCCCTAATAAGAAGGTCCACAAAGGAACAGAAGAGTCATTGATTTAAGGCACACAATTGGGGAAATGACAAGTCAAATTCCTGAACAGAGGTGAGAAATATAAAATAAAATATCCTAACAGTATTTTAACAGTATCAAGAGGATTTACCTTTGAACAAATTCCAATGTCCGAGGACCTTCCTCTTGGTATTCCAAGTTGAACACATAGTATGTGGCAAGAAGGGCAGCAAGCCCTGAGATTAAGCTAGGTTGGACGCCTTTGCAGATGACATCACCTTCCATGCTGATCATCCAACGTTTTATTGTGACTTTGTCACCAGCAACTGGTACAGTCAAGAAATGCAGTTTATTTTCCTAAACAGTATCCAATATGGGTAGCATTTTAAAAGTATTTGGAATGGCCACCTCACTCGCTCTCTCTTTCCTCTGTTTACATCTAGTCTCCTAAGGCAGTGGTTCTCAAATGGGGGTACGCGTACTCCTGGGGGTACTTGAAGGTATGCCAAGGGGTACGTGAGATTTTTTTTAAATATTCTAAAAATAGCAACAATTCAAAAATCCTTTATAAATATATTTATTGAATAATACTTCGACAAAATATGAATGTAAGTTCATAAACTGAACAACTAATCAAGTAGGCTATTCCATTCATTACCATAAAGCCAGAGTTTCCCCCATGCCATGATGGTTTGACCCTACCTGGCGGTGCCACACGGCACCAACTGTCAATCAACTATCCATGTAGAAAACAATGGAGGCTTGGTTAAAGCGTAGTGGACATGTTCCATAAATATTGATGTTAAAGATTTCTTTTTTTGTGAAGAAATGTTGAGAATGAAGTTCATGAATCCAGATGGATCTCTATTACAATCCCCAAAGAGGGCACTTTAAGTTGATTACTTCTATGTGTAAAAATCTTTATTTATAATTGAATCACTTGGTTATTTTTCAACAAGTTTTTAGTTATTTTTATATCTTTTTTTCCAAATAGTTCAAGAAAGACCACAACAAATGAGCAATATTTTGCACTGTTATACAATTTAATAAATCAGAAACTGATGACATAGTGCTGTATTTTACTTCTTTATCTCTTTTTTTCAACCAAAAATGCTTTGCTCTGATTAGGGGGTACTTGAATTTAAAAAATGTTCACAGGGGTACATCACTGAAAAAAGGTTGAGAACCACTGTCCTAAGGCAGTGGTTCTCAACCTTTTTTCAGTGCTGTGAACATTTTTTTAATGCAAGTAGACCTCCATGTCTTCATAACAGGAATATCCTGAATCCTCAAGTTGCATATCACAATAGTCATCATCAGTGTTAATAACACAAGAGCTGCTTGGATTTGCTGTTGATCAATTCAAACTTCGTTCAGTGTAGCCGTAGTGCTTCCTTGACACGTGCGATGTGAAAGTAGACTTAACTGTAAATCTTTTTTCACATTGACTGAAGGGGCACGTAACTGTCCTACCTTCGGTAATATGACTTTTCAAATGCAGGAGAAAGGCTCGTATATCATCGCACTTCGCGCTACATGAGACAATATTACAAGGTAAACCTTCTGCGCTATACATATCAGTCCTACTCTTGCCATATTTATGACAACGGCTGTGAGTTTTGAAGGCTGAGAAGTTGGAAAAAACTCTTGTGCATTTAGGGAAAGAACACTTAAACGATGCATTAGGCATACAACTATGACTTCGCATGTGTCTAACATACGCAAATACATTGCTGCAAGTCGTAGCACATATGTTGCAAGTTATCATCTTTTATGATGACTATGACAAAAAAGAAGAAAACTTAGCTAGCTAGCATGCGGCGGTACATGCGCGTGGTCAACGATAGTGTCTGTGATGCTGACTGTGACGCTATGTCATTTCGGACTTTATAAATATATATATAAAGTAATTCAAACAGAAAATGACACATCAAGGTACAAGTGACTCTTACCTTGTTATCAAAAACACACGATGCAGTAGGATGGATTTAGCAGGGTCGGCCAGGTGAAATGAAGCTCGGTTGGACGAATTGTGGGCGGACCCAAGAAACAAGTCTGAAAAATACTGAATTACACTGTAGGTTTTACAGTAACTTACTGCTGGTCGATATTTTTTGAAAAATGCAACAAAATTTACAGTACTTAACTGCATTTAAGAAGAACATGATAGGTTGATTGGCAACACTAAATTGGCCCTAGTGTGTGAATGTGAGTGTGAATGTTGTCTGTCTATCTGTGTTGGCCCTGCGATGAGGTGGCGACTTGTCCAGGGTGTACCCCGCCTTCCGCCTGATTGTAGCTGAGATAGGCTCCAGCGCCCCCCGCGACCCCGAAGGGAATAAGCGGTAGAAAATGGATGGATGGATGGAGTATATAACTGTAATTTTATTTTTTATTTTTACAGTAATTTTTTACAGTGAAGGTCATGGGTGTCAAACTCTGGCCCGTGGGCCAAATTTGGCCCAACGTGTAATTTGACTTGGCCCTTGAGGCAATATCAAATTAACACTAAAGCTGGACCTTCGATTATACATTGCGGCAGTGCCGCTACTTCTAATACTTGCCAACCCTCCCGGGAGTGACTCCAGCACTCCTCCCGAATTTTTTTTTTTTTTCCAGCTAGTCAAACGAGTGCCAGCCCAGTTTCATGTCAGTGCAGCTTCTGCACCCACACACAATTGAATGCAACGCATACTTCATCAACAGCGATACAGGTTACACTGACGGTAGCCAAATAAAAAACTTTAACACTTTTAGAAATATACGCCACACTGTGAATCCACACCAAACAAGAATGACAAACACATTTCGGGAGAACATCCGCACCGTAACACAACATAAACACAACACAACAAATACCCAGAACCCTTTGTAGCACTAAATCTTCCGAGACGCTACAAGGTGTGTGGGGGGGGGGGGGGGGGGGGGGGGGAGGTTTGGTGGTAGCGGGGGTGTATTTTGTAGCGTCCCGAAAGAGTTAGTGCTGCAAAAGATTCTGGGTATTTGTTCTTTTGTGTTTATGTTGTGTTACGGTGCGGATGTTCTCCCGAAAAGTGTTTTTTATTTTTGTTTGGTGTGGGTTCACAGTGTGGCGTATATTTCTAACAGTGTTAAAGTTTTTTATACTGGCACCCTCAGTGTAACCTGTATCGCTGTTGATGAAGTATGCGTTGCATTCATTTGTGCATGCGTGCTGTAGCTGCACATATCTTGTGACTGGGTCTGAATGATGTTAGAATTGGGTGTACGAGATATGACTGTTGAACATCTTGTTCGATAATGAAAGTTGCCTCAGCTCAAAGCCTGAGCCCCGACATTAAAGAACTAGCATCTAAAAAAAGATGCCAGGTATCTGGCTTGGGCACATCAAATTAGATCAGTGTGTTGCAAACTGAGCAGTTTAAAGTCCTGAATGGTTGTTTTATTCATTGTTATTTTATTTTCAAATTTATTAGCCTGTGGATAAAGTTAATGTTGATATTTACCTCAGAAGGCTGCAAATAGAAAAGAGGCATTCAATTTGTATTTAAATTATATTTGATATGCAATTGATATTTTTTAATTATTATTATTATTATTTGAAACTCCATTTTGCATGTCACTATAAAGTTATATAAGCCTTGCTTGTTCAATATTCAATGCAAAACTTGTTTGGGTCCCTATTAAAAGGTTAATTTGTTCAACCTTGGCCCGCGGCTTTGTTCAGTTTTAAACTTTGGCCCACTCTGTATTTGAGTTTGACACCCCTGGTGAAGGTGAAGCTCTGTCATCCTGGAGGCCACGGGGAAGACCCAGGACACATTGGGAACACTATGTCTCCCGGCTGGCCTGGGAACGCCTCGGGATCCCCTGAGAAAAGGTCCTAGGTGAGGGATCAGACAAAGAGCAGCTCAAAGACCTTTACGAAAAGTACAAATCGAGGACCTAGATTTTTTCTCGCCCAGGCGCAGGTCACCGTGGCTCCCCTGTGGAGCCAGGCGCAGAGGTGGGGCACGATGGCGAGCGACTGGTGGCCGGGCCTGTCTCCATGGGGCCCTGCCGGGCTCATTTCGAAGAGGCAACGTGGGTCAACCCTCCAATGGGCTCACCACTCATGGGCCCATTGAGGTCATAGAGGTCGGATGCAGTGTGAACTGGGCGGCAGCCGAAGGCAGGGCACTTGGCAGTCCGATTATCGGCTACATAAGCTCGCTCTTGGGACGTGGAACGTCACCTCGCTGGGAGGGAAAGAGCCTGAGCTGGTGCGCGAGGTGAAGAAGTTCCGGCTAGATATAGTTGGACTCACTTCGACGCACAGCAAGGGCTCTGGAACCTGTTCTCTCAAGAGGGGATGGACTCTCTTCCACTCTGGCGTTGCAAGCAATGAGAGGCTGGGGTGGCAATTGTTGTTGCTCAAAGCCTGCACGTTGGACCCAGTAGACGAGATGGTAGCTTCCCTCCGCCTTCGGGTTGGGTGACGGGTCCTGACTGTTGTTTGTGTTTACGCACCAAACAGCAGCTCAGAGTACCCACTCTTTTTGGATTCCCTTGAGGGAGTACTGGAGAGTGCTCCCTCGGGTGATTCCCTTGTTCTGTTGGGGGACTTCAATGCTCATGTTGGCAAGGACAGTGAAACCTGGAGAGTCGTGATTGGGAAAAATGGCCACCCGGATCTGAACCCAAGTGGTGCTTTGTTATTGGACTTTTGTGCTCGTCACGGATTGTCCATAACAAACACAATGTTCAAACATAAGGAAGAACTTTAAACATGTCACGAGGGAGGTGCTGGACATTGAGTCTGAGTGGACCATGTTCCGTGCCTCTCTTGTCGAGCCTGCTGATTGGAGCTGTGGCCGCAAGGTGTTTGGTGCCTGTCGTGGCGGTAATCCTAGAACTCGCTGGTGGCCACCAGCAGGGAGGGATGCCGTCAAGCTGAAGAAATAGCCTATCGGGTCCTTTTGGCTCATGGGACTCCAGAGGCAGCGGGCATACCGACAGGCCAAGCAGTGCCTGGGGAGTCTGTGGTGGACTCTCCTATTTCTGGGGCTTAGGTTGCCTAGGTAGTTAAAAAGCTCCTCTGTGGCAAGGCCCCGGTGGTGGATGAGTTCCTTAAGGCTCTGGATACTGTGGGGCTGTCTTGGTTGACAAGACTCTGCAACATCGCGTGAACATTGGGGGTGGTACCTCTGGATTGGCACACCGGGGTGGTGGTTCCTCTCTTTAAGAAGGGGAACCGGAGGGTGTGTTCCAACTATCGTGAAACACACTCCTCAGCCTTCCCGGTAAGGTCTATTCATGTGTACTGGGGAAACTCGGATCCAGGACGAACAGTGTGGTTTTCGTCCTGGTCGTGGAACGGTAGACCAGGTCTATACTCTCGGCAGGGTCCTTGAGTGTGAAGCGACTGGGATGAGAATCAGCACCTCCAAGTCCAAGTCCATGGTTTCGCGCAGGAAAGGGTCGAGTGCCATCTCCAGGTTGGGGAGGAGATCTTGCCCCAAGTGGAGGAGTTCAAGTACCTAGGAGTCTTGTTCACGAGTGAGGATAGAGTGGATCGAGAGATCCACAGGCGATTTGGTGCGGCGTCTTCAGTATTGAGGACGCTATATCGATCCGTTGTGGTGAAGAAGGAGCTGAGCCAGAAGGAAAAGCTCTCAATTTACCGTCGATCTACGTTCCCAGCTTTGGGTTATGACCGAAAGGACAAGCGGCCGAAATGCGTTTCCTCTGCCGGGTGGTGGGTCTCTACCTTAGAGACAGGGTGAGAAGCTCTGTCATCCGGGAGGAACTCAAAGTAAAGCCGCTGCTCCTCCACATTGAGAGGAGCCATGAGGTGGTTCGGGCATCTGCTCAGGATGCCACCCGAACGCCTCTAGGGAGGTGTGGCAGGAGGCCACGGGGAAGACCTAGGACACATTGGAAAGACTATGTCCCCGGCTGGCCTGGGAACGCCTCGGAATACCCCGAGAAGAGCTGGACAAAGTGGCTGGGGACAGGGAAGTCTGGGATTTTCTGCTCAGGCTGCTGCCCCCGCAACCCGACCTCGGATAAGCGGAAGAAAATGGATGGATTTAGAATGACAGTTATACTGTCAGATTGAGTACAAAAACTAACTAAACCTTACACAATATAATGTTTCTAGTATTATTATTATCCAGGCATTATTAGCCATTTTGCATATGTTGTTTAGGAGTTATGTTTAAATAAATAACTGTCAGATTGAGTGTGACAGTAAACTGTCATAGTGAGTAAAACCCTTATTTTGTATTTGCAAACCTTACAAAAACAACTAAATCTAGTTAAACTCACACAGATACAATATTAGAGGCATTTTTGGACACAATGCATGTTTGGTTTTAGAGTTATGTTTATATAACTTTCATATTTAGTATGACAGTTATACTGTCATATTGAATAAAAACAACAACTAACAAAACCTTACAAAATACAATTTTTCTAGTAAAACTAACTAAGATACATGCTCCAGGCATTATTAGCTATTTTGCATGTGTTGTTTGAGTTATGTTTAAATAACTGTCATATTGAGTGTGACAGTATACTGTCATAAAACCCAATTTTTGTATTTGCAACCCTGATTCTAGTAAAACTCACATATATACAATATTACAGGCAGTTTTGGACATAATGGTTTGGTTTTGGAGTTATGTTTATATAACTTTCATATATAGTATGACAGCTAAACTGTTATATTGAGTAAAAAAACTAACTTGTGTTTGTCATAAAACCCAATTTTTGTATTAGCAAACCATACAACTGATTCAAATAAAACTCACATGGATTCAATATTACAGGCATTTTCAGACATTTTGCATGTTTGGTTTAGGAATTATGTTGGAATCATTTTTATTAATTTGTTCGTATTTTCTCAGAATTTTAGAAGATTACTGTCATATTGAGTAAAAAAATAATTTTTGTGTTTGCAAGCCTTAAAAAAAGCATATGTTTCCAGTAAAACTCCCAAAGATGCATTATTTCAGGCATTATTAGCCATTTTTCAGGTGTGGTTTAGGAGTTATGTTTAAATAACTGTCATATTGAGTGTGGCGTTATACTGTCATATTGAGTTAAAAAAATCTAACTTGTGTCTTTGCAAACCTTACAAAAGAAAATGTTTCTAGCAACACTCACAAAGATAATTTTTTTCACGCTATTAGACATGTTTCATGTGTATTTAGGAGTTATAATTAAATAACTTTCATATTGAGTGTTAAAGTTATAATGTCATTATGTGTAAAACCTAATTTTTGTATTTGCAAACCTTACAAAAACAATTGATTCTAGTAAAACTTACATAAATTCAATATTACAGGCATTTTTAGACAATTCACATGTTTGATTTAAAAATTGTGTTTGAATACATTTGTATTGCTTTTTTCGCATTATCTCAGGATTCCAAGATCATTACTTTCATATTGAGTAAAACACTACTTTTTGTTTTTGCAAACCTTACAAACCCACATGAATACATTATTATAAGCAATTTTAGACATGACACACGTTTGGTTCTGGAGTTATGTTTATATAACTTTTATATTTAGTATGACTGTTATACTGTCATATTGAATAAAAAAAACTAGCTTGTGTCTTTGCAAACTTTACAAAAGATCATTTTTCTAGTAAAACTAACAAAGATACATGTCTCCAGTTTGTCACTTCACCTGTCCAGTGCCAAGGTGCACTGGGATAGGCTCCAGTAGATTAATGCTGCTTTAACATCTGCTGACTGAAGAATCCTCCATCAAGTCTTTTATTGGGCGCCAAACAATCATCCATGCCATACCCACTTCAAGTCCCAAAGATCATTTTTCTAGTAAAACTAACAAAGATACATGTCTCCAGGCATTATTAGCCATTTTGAGTGGGTTGTTTAGGAATTATGTTTAAATACATTTTTATTGCTTTTTTCGCATTATCTCAGGATTCTTAGATCATTACTTTCATATTGAGTAAAAAACTACTTTTTGTTTTTGCAAACCTTACAAACTCACATAAATACATTATTACAGGCATTTTTAGATATGACACATGTTTGGTTTTGGAGCTATGTTTATATAACTTTTATATTTAATATGACTGTTATACTGTCATATTGAATAAAAAAAAACTAGCTTGTGTCTTTGCAAACTTTACAAAATATCATTTTTCTAGTAAAACTAACAAAGATACATGTCTCCAGGCATTATTAGCCATTTTGCATGGGTTGTTTAGGAATTATCTTTAAATACATTTTTATTGCTTTTTTCGCATTATTTAGGATTCTAAAATCCTTACTTTCATATTGAGGAAAAAACTACTTTTTGTTTTTGCAAACCTTACAAACTCACATAAATACATTATTATAGGCAATTTTAGACATGACACACGTTTAGTTCTGGAGTTTTGTTTATATAACTTTCATATTTAGTATGACTGTTATACTGTCTTATTGAATAAAAACAACTAGCTTGTGTCTTTGCAAACTTTACAAAATATACATTTCCTAGTAAAACTAACAAAGATACATGTCTCCAGGCATTATTACCCATTTTGCCTGGGTTGTTTAGGAGTTATGTTTAAATACACTTTTATTGCTTTTTTCGCATTATCTCAGGATTCTAAGATCATTACTTTCATATTGAGTAAAAAACTACTTTTTGTTTTTGCAAACCTTACAAACTCACATAAATACATTATTACAGACATTTTTAGACATGACACATGTTTGGTTTTGGAGTTATGTTTATATAACTTTTATATTTAGTATGACTGTTATACTGTCATATTGAATTAAAAAAAAACTAGCTTGTGTCTTTGAAAACTTTACAAAGGATCATTTTTCTAGTAAAACTAACAAAGATACATGTCTCCAGGCATTATTACCCATTTTGCATGGGTTGTTTAGGAATTATGTTTGAATACAGTTTTATTGCTTTTTTTGCATTATCTCAGGATTTTAAGATCATTACTTTCATATTGAGTAAAAAACTAGTTTTTGTTTTTGCAAACCTTACAAACTCACATTAATACATTAATACAGGCATTTTTAGACATGACACATGTTTGGTTTTGTAGTTATGTTTATATAACTTTCATATTTAGTATGACTGTTATACTGTCATATTGAATAAGAAAAAACTAGCTTGTGTCTTTGCAAACTTTACAAAAGATCATTTTTCTAGTAAAACTAACAAAGATACATGTCTCCAGGGATTATTACCCATTTTGCATGGGTTGTTTAGGAATTATGTTTAAATACATTTTTATTGCTTTTTTCGCATTATCTCAGGATTCTAAAATCCTTACTTTCATATTGAGGAAAAAACTACTTTTTGTTTTGCAAACCTTACAAACTCACATAAATACATTATTACAGGCATTTTCAGACATAACACATGTTTGGTTTTGGAGTTATGTTTTGATAACTTTCATATTTAGTAGGACTGTTATACTGTCATATTTGATTTTAAAAAACTAGCTTGTGTCTTTGCAAACTTTACAAAACATCATTTTTCTAGTA